>NC_135228.1:7565822-7578322 GCF_052324685.1 Brachyhypopomus gauderio
GCAAAACTGAGCTGGACTCCAGCTGTCCAGGAGCACAACAGCCCACAGCTTCATTTGTAATTACTCTGAAGGTCTAGGAGGTTCTGTGCACTTTTGAGTTTTCTCTAATATGTCACATTTGATTCAGCTCAGCAGGCAAAGGTCTCCTTAAGCCAGGTGGGTCAGAACAAGGAATGTAGTAAATCTAGAGACTATTCGGGTCAGGGAGGTTTTGGTTCAGTTCGGGTACCTGGGCGCTGGACCACTACCGAACCTACAGACAACTGTCCCCCATGCTGTGCCCTCACCCAACCCTCCATCCCACCCCCCAGGGTCCACCCGGTGACGTCATCCACCCGCTCCCCATCCAGTCCAGCCCGAAGAGGTCCAGGAGGGCGATTGACGGCAGCAAGCTGGTGGACGACACCGTCGACGGCGCCTACAAGGACTACGAGGACGGCATGGAGGAGATCTTTGGCTCGCTCAACTCGCTCAAGCTGGAGATCGAGCAGATGAAACACCCGCTGGGCACGCAGACCAACCCGGCACGCACCTGCAAGGACCTGCAACTCAGCCACACAGACTTCCCTGATGGTGGGTGGAGACCACGCAAGCCCCTCCCATATACACACATGCTGACCTCCCACTTGGACGTACATGTATGGGTTTTAGGTATGATTTAACCAAGGATGGAAATAGGTGCAGAAGAAGGATTAACATGCAGAAAACCTAATTCTTTATCTGACTCCAAAGTATAGTTGGTAAGAATCTAAGGGTACTCACTTCTCAAATAGCTCAGTGCAGGTAATAAGATATACCTAACCTAATTTATAACTGTATGGTAAACATTTGACAAAGCAGGCTATTGTTTATACCAATAAATGTTACCCTTATTTAGGGGTTGGCCTAATAAACATGTGCAGCAGATGGGATACCTTATAGGGAATTGGTGTTAGCATTCATTCACCTTTATCTGATACTAATCTGGCCCGCTATAGCTATAACCAAGGGAGACCGTGGTTACACAATTAACCAGATTTATTAACAACCAACAAAATATTAAACAATAGAACAACTATTGTAAATTAAAGTAACAAGGTAATATACCCAGTAGAAACAGTGATACAGAACAGTACAGGGTGCCTCACGGGGCCTCACGGGGCCTCACGGTACATGAAAGCAAAAGCCCAAGACCCAGCGATAAAGAAGAGACCCTACACCAAAATCCTCTCCATTTTATAAAAAGAAGAGACCCTACACCAAAATCCTCTCCATTTTATAAAAAGAAGAGACCCTACACCAAAATCCTCTCCATTTTATAAAAAGAAGAGACCCTACACCAAAATCCTCTCCATTTTATAAAAAGAAGAGACCCTACACCAAAATCCTCTCCCTCCATTTTATACCCCCCCCAGCATATCAAAAGGACAGCAGTTATAAAAATCAGTTTAACCATTGAGAACCAGGTAGATGATATAGACAGTACATGTAAACGCAGGACTCTGTAGTGTCTGCGTTGAAATGAGCGAAGTGGTTGAGCATGAGCTTTGCGACTGTCATTTCCCAGGCGAGTACTGGATCGACCCCAACCAGGGCTGCACGCGGGACTCCTTCAAGGTGTACTGCAACTTCACCTCGGGCGGCGAGAGCTGCATCTACCCCGACAAGAAGAGCGAAGGGGTAAGCGTCTGTGCCGGCCCCCCGGTGGCCACTGTGCGCATGGCATGGACCTGCCCTACCATCCTTTCTGGCGAGGAGGAGAGCTTGAGTGGCCTGGGAGTTCAAAGATTGTCCATGCATACAGTTTAAAGCAGGAAGAGACACGGGCTGTTGTGGCACAGTGTAAATCAAACTGTACATCTGTGGCAGGGACGTATAAGACATGCACAGCTCATAAAGGTTTCGATGATTGGATGTGGATGTCTGCTAACCCCATTTATAAAGTGGGCAGTGGGTTTATATAAAAAGACCTATCCTCAGTGATCTCTAGTATGTACATTTGCAGGTAATAGCCACACACATTGTACCATGTAGCTTATTTACATTTAAAAAACCAAGGAATGAGGAAAGAGAACCTTCGTTTTGACGATGTGTCCTGTTTGGGCCATATCCAGTTTGAGCTTTGTCCTGTTCAGACCGTGTACTGTTCAGGCTGAGTGTTCTATTCTGCATAATTTTTATACTCTGTTCTTTATTATTTTCAATCAATCAATCAATCATTGATTGATTGATTGATTGATTGATTTATTATTTTGATGATCCATGTATCCTCATGCTTTCCTTCCTCCAGCTCCATGGCCTTTTCTTTCTTGTCATCGTTTTTCCTTGTTCTCCTCTATTGCTTTTTTATGTTTTTGTTTTCATTGCTGTTCTTCTTCCATTTCTTCTTCTCTTCTATCTTGTTTTAACTTCCTCTCTCTCCCGCTCTGGTGTCCTAGACTAGGCTCACCTCCTGGGTGAAGGAGAAGCCAGGCACCTGGTTCAGTGAATTCAAACGTGGTAAACTGGTAAGAGCACCTCCTCTGCACCTCCACCACCTCTCTCCTGCTAAAGCCCTCTCCTACTCTCCTATTACAGAGCAAAATGGCCCGCTGGCCCAAAGACAGCCCAGGCACTTGGTATAGTCGCTACAAACGAGGGTCCATGGTAAGTAGTGAGGCGTGAGGCAGGCCCCAAGGGAGTGGAGCTTCAGTTCTGAGGCTCTTGTTCCAAGGTTCTGAGGTTCCAAGGTTCATCAGGATCTGAGGTCTCAAAGCTCTGAAGTTCCATTGTTAATCAGGTTCCTCAGCCCAAGGTCCTGAGGTTTTCGAGGTTCAGCAAGTTCCTCTGTACCAAGGTCCTAAGGATCCAAGGTTTATCATGTTCTTTGGCCTCAAGGTCCTGAGGTTCCGAGGTTCATCAGGTCTATTGGTCTCAAGGTTCTGAGGTTCCACACTCACGTGGTCCCCACAGTTCTTATGTCCCAAGGCACCACATGTTCCTAAGTGCCGAGGTTCTAAGGTGCCATGGTTCTGTAGTTCTGACTCTTGGAGGCCTGTGGTTCTGCATGGTTCTAGCTCCAGAACGGAGCACTTGGGTTCCAATTATGGCTGAGCATGATGCTGCACAAGCTCCTCTACAATATAACAGGGTGAGCGCTTAGGCTTATGGGTAATCTGAGAATATGGGTTGATACTGTCAGTCAAACTCTTACCGAGGCATAAATAAAGAATATAAAAAATTCCATAACCCCATACATAATCATATTCAATGTTTGAATGAAGAACAAAGTACAAGATTCAAAGGACATTGTGTTTAAAGATTTAATCATACAACAAATTACTATGTCCATTCAAAGAAAATTACTGTTGCTATCTGATGTCTAACTATCCTGAATACTGACTGGTTAGTAGCTTGACTGTGGTTGAGTTTGACTGAAGTCATCTGCCTTATTCTCAGTGTCTGTATGCTGCTCAAAGTCACCACGAAGTGACTGTGCGTCTTGAGTTTGATATATGTCAGAAACTCAGGCAACCCAAATTCACAATACACCCTCATGGGAGAGTGTCACATGGGAGCCCCAGAGCTCTGCCTCTGTAGCTCAGCTTCCAGCTCCCAATGGGAATCCCCAGTGTAGTGGGTGGAAACCACACCACCATGATGGCTCCAAGGGGCCCCCCAGGGCGCTTCTCTCTCACCCGGCTTCTGGGTTCAGCCACCGCTGGGGCGCGGCTGTGAACGTGAGGTAATGTTTCTATGGTGATGGGTAGAAAGATGGGTGGGCAAGGCAGAGCATGCAGGTGGAAACACGTGGTACACACTGACTGGACATGATCATATAACTACCTTAGTTTTCTCACTGAGGAGTGTCCATGCAGTGACATATGTGTTCAACTGTAAATATCCATGGTCCAATCAGTGTGTGCATGTGTGGCATGAGCAGGTCAGTGCATATGAGTGTCCACGTAAGTATACTATGTGTGTGTGTGTGTGTGTGTGTGTGTGTGTGTGTGTGTGCACGAATGTATGCATGCATGATGGTATGCGCTTTGCTTGTGAACAGTCATGTGTGTGTGAGACAAAGCGGAGGTGGTGGAGTGTTCTAAATGACATGGGTTGGTATGGAGGAAACAAACATTTGCATATTTCCCACAATGCAAATGTTGCATCACACCAGAGAGAACCAGAAGAGGCATGAATTAATCCTCATTTTATTTGCCCTTGCTGTGATTTAGGCTCCTCAAAGAAGATTAGAAACATCTGAGCTGAAAATTGTGAATGATGAGTTTTCATGTTAGCAAAGTTGCCGCAATTAATTTAGATGAAAATGCCACATCTTCCGTTCTCTTAATGTTCTACACACTGCTGCTCTGAGAAGTCCAGCACTTTGAGAGTGACTGTGTTATAAGTTGTCACAAGACAACAGACATACCCACACCACAGGTAACTTGGTCAGCCAATTGCCATTTATGTCTTCAAATTGCTATTTATATTATATTTTCTGTAAAATCAATGCTTATCCCTCATAAATTGTACAATTGCATTGAATAATCCTAATGCGCGTATTGTATTAGTACCTATTCAACATCAATTAGGAGAAATTAGGTTAAATTCCACTCCCCAGTGTGGGGTACTCATTCAGATATTCAATCAGACCAGCTAAAAGGTGTGATGTGTAGTTTTCAAATTGACCTCTAGAGGGCCTTGTTTTTTCCTGAGCTGCTGTCTGTAGCATAGCTTTCTCTCTCCATCCCTAGCTGTCCTATGTGGATGCTGAGGGCAACCCGATTGGAGTGGTGCAGATGACTTTCCTGCGTCTGCTAAGCGCCACAGCCCGGCAAAACCTCACCTACAGCTGCTACCAGTCGGTCGCATGGCACGACCAGGAGCAAGGCTCGTACGACAAGGCCATCCGCTTCCTAGGCTCCAATGACGAGGAGATGTCCTATGACAACAACCCCTACATCAGACCCGCTGTCGACGGATGCGCGGTGAGCAAATAGGATCGTGGGTAATGTAGTCAGGAAGTGGTGTCACGAGCACTGTCTGCTATTCATAACTTTCCTTCTTATTTTCCCTCATCCCTTCTGCAGTTGAAAAAGGGCTACGAAAAGACTGTACTTGAGATCAACACGCCCAAAGTGGAGCAGGTACCGTTTGTCGACATCATGTTCAACGACTTTGGTGGCGCGACGCAGAAGTTCGGCTTCGAGGTCGGCCCCGCCTGCTTCCTCGGCTAAGACTGTTCACCGAGCAAACCAGAGACAAATCCATACAAGCGTATTCATTCTCTCCCAAGAGCAAAACACAAGAAAGGAATAGGACAACATATTTGTAAAGTTTTGTGTTTCCAGATAAACCACCATCAACAACATTCATAGAAAGGATAAAAAAATTTGAAGAAAATAAAGAATGGATTTTCTAAAATATTAATAAACAAACAAACCACAGCATATAATCAGTTTTCAGAGATGGGCAACCTTTTTAACCTCAATGTATCCCCTCTATCACATGCAAGTTTTGAAACTGGATCAGTTGAATGCTAGCTATCTGATTGTCTGTTGTCCCTCACCAACATTCTGACCCCATGTTCCTAGTTCCTAGCTGCTTATCTCCTTCACCCATGCTCCATAGGTTTAGGGTGGAGTGGCTCTAACCTTCATGCATATCCATGAGGTGGAGGCCTCCATACGCACTCCATCATGACGTAGCTCTCTCTGGTTTCTGCTTGACCATGCAACTGCCCGAAACCGTTTCTCTCACATTAGCATCCTGACCTCCATTTCGTGTATATTTGCCTTTCCATTTCCTGGAATGGTACTTATATAAATATATATATAAATTTTTTGTGCGTATGTTTGTAAGTAGTTGTTTATTTTCCTCCCTTGGTTGTTTTTCTCATCACCTTGTTCTGGCTTCAAAACATGCATGTGGACCATTGAGTGAGAAGGACAGTGCAGCAGCTGATTGGTGCAAATAAAGCCCCCCCCCCCCCCCCAAAAAAAAAAAAAAAAAATTGGTGAGCTTGAAGAAAATTGGATATCAGCAACATGGATAATTAAAGGCAATAAAAGCAACATGGAGAACCAACGATGCTGTCTCATTGCAGATGTGGTGCACGTCTGGCCCTTACTTTCTGTGTACTTTCAAGCAGCAGAATAGAAGGCTGTAAAAGTGCAAGCAAACATGTTGGCATCTCGTGAGCATTTCGAGGCCTGATGCTAAACCGCCTGAGGTCTCTTGGGCTCTCGAGAGTGATGTCAGGTCAGCTCGTGTAACCGAACAAGTACACCTTTTAACCTTAACGTTCAAAATTTATCTGTGTCTAACACATAATGGGAGGCCATGTATTGAGGAAACACAATATCACTAAACTAGGTGCTAATTCCTTCTGCCAGTGGTGCTATATAGATACATATATTTCTTTATTGTTGTTGTTTGTTTATTTGGTTAAAATGAAAAAGATTGAAAGTGAAAGTAACTTTTTTTTTTTTTTGGGAGGGGGTATCAAAACCAGAATCTTGCGTCTCGTGTGGGGAAATATTTCTATGCATGCCAGTCCATCATATTAATTCATCACAGGAAACAGTTGTTTCTCCTCTTCCTCTCTTTAAGATGCTGTCAAACATGAATCCATGTAATTAGGTGCTTCTCTGAGGTCACTTAAGTACCTTAATGTAGTCCTCTGCAGCACATGTATTCAAAAAAATCCACAAGAATTTTGTAAAAAAAAAAAAAAAAAAGACAAAAAAAAAAAGTGTAGTAATTAGTTCACAGTGTTTGTGGACCTGGAGCATTTCCGCTATGGAAACGAGTGCAATGGATCGCCTGTTCACCTCAAGCTTCATAAACTGACAGTCAGAGGTCCAGAGGAGTTCGGTGGAGAGAACGTTTTGGTGGTGGTTCTTCCTCTTCTTTTTTTATTTTTGTTTTGTTTGGTTTTTTTTTTTTTGCCAGGGAGGACTTGACTTCTGATTTCAGAGCCAATTTCTGAGGAGCACAGACTCATTCCTGCTTGCCTACCAAAGATATTTCACAGCTTGACACTACATATCAGATACTTGAAGACCAAAAAAAAAAAAAATCTAAAAGTCAGTTAATGGGAGATTGTATAAGCATGTCATAGATAGATTAAGCCTGTGGTTGTTTTTTTTACATTGCACATACATAATTACTGAGAGATTTGGATTCAGTGGGATGATTTATTTTGGGCTGAGTTTTCCCCCTCTGTTCTTTTGCCACTTTCCCCCCTAAGCTTACACCACTATGCCAACTGTTACCCAGCCTTTACCCTCCGTTCATGTTAAATAAGACTTGAACTGCTTTTAAAAGACCATAATACAGAAGACAAACGATTCCTGTCATAACGTAATATAAAGAATGATAATTTCTGTAAATTAAAAAAAGGAAAAACAGCAGTGTTGCTGCCAATTAAAAGATTTTTGTATGTTTGTCTGTTTGTCTGTTTTGAGGTCTTGTTAAACCTGTGTAAGAGAGGATAGAAGATATATTGGTTTTGTGTCAATAAATTCAAGTTTACTGTGGCCACCCTTGTATGTCTTTTGAAGCATTAAAACCTATCTGTATGCATGAAAATGATGAAAGTTTTTTTTCTCTTAATGTTATACCTGCAGATGATTTGATTCCAGCCACATTTTTATTATCAGTACAATATACATTTCAAATGCTCAGATGAATATAGGCCTGTGCTTAATTGTGAATTGGAGAGAGAGCCAGGAATGTTGTAACTCTCTACCAAAAAATGATGTTCCTTTGTAGTATATTTATTGTATTATTTAAAAAAATAAATGTTAATTGATACCTGTAGTGTTACCATGACCCACACTCTTTATCCCTGAAACAGAAACATTATTTTAAATTGAAGATTAATTTCATTTGTTTAATGATGAAACCTCTTATCATCAGTGCATTTAAATAACAGTGAGTTACACAAGTTGAGTTTGGAATTAATCTTTTTCCCCTTTCACAAAATTTCTTCAAATGTTTTCTCTATCACCTCTTGTAAAATGTTCACACTTGTCCGCTGTTCCTCATATGGGTTGTAGTTTAAAGATTGATACAGGGGGTTTGTTGTGACTTTGACTTTGCTATATGCAAATCAGTGTTTGGCGACATGCTAATGCAAAACGGGACGGCAGTGAAGAAGGGAGCAGCTCCACACAAGTACACGTGGACACCTCCAGGATGATTAACACCACCTGTTCTAGCATTGCGTATGAAGTCAAAGAACAATGGTGAGCACTGTTGCACTGAGCAGGTATGCAAATGGACTATTCACAGTAGCTAACCTATTTCCCCAGTTTTTGAGCTTTTAAAGGGCATTTGATTGATAAAACTTCTAATATGAATATATGTTTCTTTTACGTACCGTCTTATTACAGGCCTTTATTAATAAATATAAAAGTCCTGATGATTTACTTTTTTTTGTATCTTGATTGTGTCTTAGCATTCTTGAGTAACCACTTTCAGAAGCATTCTCTCAGCAGTTATCCGGAACAAGACCACGTTTTGCAACTAGCTAATATAGTGCATACTTTTAAGATTTTAAGCAGATTTTAAACAAATATAGGCAAGTTTATGTAAGATAAGATAAGATAGCCTTTTATTATCCCAAATGGGGAAATTTACAGCATTGCAGCAATATACAGAAAATGTAAACAACATGTGTAGTTGAAGGCATTCATAATTGTGGAGACTGGGGCATGATGGTTCAATTAATGCTTGGGTAGGAAACCTTGCAGAGAATAGCGCCATTAAATGAATGTTATGTTGTAAGCATCTTAAACTTTAAATATGATCTGGTGCATCTCAGACAGCTTCTGAAGCACTTCGCCTGCACATCTGTGAAAATATGTTTATCAAGATATCTGATAAACTTGATATACATCTGTGTGCACACAGGGGGTGTATTTCTTTCACTAATTTCTCTTTTGAAGGTATTAAATAACAAACCACTGCTTGAAATGTAGGAGGTGTCATGATTTAGTAGAGTTGTACACAAATGAAGGAACATAGAAGAGAAGAAATGTACATAGACCGAATCGCTACACACACACACATGCAGGCAGATGAGACTAATATACCATAACAGAAAAAAAAACTCATAATCCAAACCTCATGATCCAAATCAGAGCAAGACTCCTATTTATCCACCACTTTGTGAGATGGACTGAATCCCATAATCCAAAGGGTACCACCACATCTCTGAAACGTAGTACCATGGCGACAGTACAACTGGCTCACCTGTCTGATGAGCAACCATCTGAAATCCATTTGAAATGGACTTGAGCCTCTGTGGGTGATGCTCCATCTTGAGCTTCTATGGGTGATGCTCCATCTTGAGCCTCTGTGGGTGATGCTCCATCTTGAGCCTCTGTGGGTGATGCTTCATCTTGAGCCTCTGTGGGTGATGCTTCATCTTGCCACACGACATTGACCTGAAATAAATAAAGCTGCCAGTGCAGCTATTAAACCCTACTGTGCATGCCTGTCACATGCAAATACTAGATTTCGCAAAGCCGTCAAAACAAGCAAAAACTGGAGAGGGTGTGCAGTGAAGGAACACTGGGGATGTGCACGTCAGACAGTCACCATGTGTAAAGGAACTGCAGCTAAGTGACATGGAGTTTTACGACTCTGAGTTGGGTTTTTTGTCCATTTACAGCCTTTGTGTTTTAGCTTGCTCATTGTTGGATGGTGTTCAGTCCTGGGTGTTCTCTCTGCCTTTCCTACCCACGGTTCAGTACCCCAAGGGTGCTGAGGTTTCCAGTTAAGAGTCCACTGTGCATGTGACTAGATGTAAAAGGTTGTGAATGCTAATTCTAAAGCGATGTTGGGTTCCTCTGAAAGGTGCTATATACATTTTTTTAATAAATATATAAAAAATGAAATCTTCATTCATTCATTCAATCATTTCTAATCTCCAAATTATTGTTTCCAATGTAAAGTACATTAACATGTACATCATCTATAGTAACATAGTGCTTTGTCATCTTCTCATTGAATGTATCCTAGCCAGTACAGATTGTTAAAGTCAAATATTCCATTGAAGTAGAAAGAATTTCAGTGTAGACAGCCAATGCAAAATGTGCACAAGTACAATACTGAACAGCAGTAAATGCAATACCTAATAATAAAGAGTCTTCACTTAGTAGTGCAGAATTTCATTTAAGAACTCTACAGAGTCTTCATTTTTCATTTGAAGACAAGAGACTTTGCTCTTCATACAGGCAGTGGGAGCCATGTACAAGTTCCAAACAATAAAATGTGTGTCTCTTCAACTACATTAGGGGCTGCACATGTACATGTCTCAGGACCCAGCACATTTAAAACACTGACCTTTCCAGGTGAAGCTGAAATAATTACAAGGTAGGCCTAGTCTCTCTCCCACACAATACCCAACACCTAAGGTCTTAGTGGAGCTACATGAGTCACTGTCCCAGTAGTATTCACACTGTTTGTCTACTGAAAGACATGCTGACTGGCAATTTTGGAAACCGTGGTCTAGCAGGAAGCACGGCGAACATTCGTTTGATTTAGTGGCAGTTTGTTCTACACAGTGCTAGCTGTTTCTGGCTACTGTTCTTGTGGTACCAAAAACCTGACCTGCCAGCAGTTCTTGAT
Organism: Brachyhypopomus gauderio; assembly: GCF_052324685.1. Classification (NCBI taxonomy): domain Eukaryota; kingdom Metazoa; phylum Chordata; class Actinopteri; order Gymnotiformes; family Hypopomidae; genus Brachyhypopomus; species Brachyhypopomus gauderio. The sequence goes on from NC_135228.1 coordinate 7,576,425, forward strand.
TAAAGGTTTAGCAGATCTTATGCACAGCTCCAGGAAAAGCTCATGTAAAACACTGGTAACGATATGTAATTGGTACGAGCCACTGATCCCTGGAAGTCCCGGCTCCGTAAGGACCCCGCTCTGCCGGCCTGGATCCATAATAAAGCAGCTGGTGCTGAGAGTATGCAGCATTAACATATCCACCCCAGAGTGGCTTCAGCCCGGCCAGACGCTCATTAGAGACACAGGGAGTTCTTGACTAGTTTTACAGGCATGGTAGGGTTGTGCATGGTCTTGAGCTCAATTACATCACCATAGTGGCTAACTGACTTTTGGCCAATAAAACGTTTTATTTACTGTTAATTGTTTATCCATGTGAAAGAATTTATTGTAACAATCTTAACTTTGTAGTAGTTGGTCTAAAAATTTTGTGTTCATGGACATACTACACAGAAATGATTAAGGACAAATATTAATTCGATGTCAAAATAATTTATGAATGCTATCCATGTTCAACTGACTAATGGTGATATGAGATGCAGAACACTATTGCTGAGATGGGAGATTCAGATGGGAGATTCAGATGTGGTCTCATACTTCAGTGTCCAATTTTGGAAGTGATTTCAGCAATTCAGAGGAAATATGTGGAAATAAGTCTGACGTTTTGGTGTGAGTCTGACATAATGTTGGCTAACTTTGCTCTAGACCTTGATGCGTTTTCCGTAAATCTAATAGCTGTAGTTATGGGTAGCCCTTTACATAGTCTGAGTTCCATGTAATTAACACCACTAAAATGATATATTAACATTTATATAACATAAAAATAAGACATGCTTACATAATCTCAAGTATGGATTACTGCAGCATGTCAGGTGCCTACCCTGCTGTCTCTGTAAGCAAGCTGGTTGATTCAATGATTAAAGCCCTTGACGACCAAGCTCTGGTGTGTATGTCTTCTGGCAGGGCAGGCAAACCATAAGGCTAAGAACACCAAGTTCATGTGTTCAAATCATAGGGAGTGCATGTACCGTCATGCTAGTAACTATGCAAGTTCATCTGGATAAGTGCATCTATGCAAGTTCATTTGCCATTAAAATGACTTAAAACATCAAAATGATGAATACCAGAGCATGAAAATCAAACATGTCCTTGATGATAGTGCAGACACTGGGATGCTTTTACACACAGAAACGCCCTATACACTTGGGTACTTTCACACATACAGTAATATTCTACTACATGTATGTGATATGTATGTGTTCTTTCACATGTATGAAACACAAAAACCTTTAATCTCCTATTGGGTACATAAAGGTTATACAATAAAAGTAAAAACGAAGAGATAATTCATTTATTTTATTTGAAAGTGTACTTTTTATATTCCCCAACCAAAGGAGCTCAATGGTACATTAATATACATTAAGGGCAGCCAAATAAATACTCTTTGATTCCACTGCATCAAAAGCGATTTCAGTCAAAGATACAGCTTTACCTCCTGGATGACCTAGGATGGATTTTCTCCAGGAGGAGAGAGATGAGCAGCCAGTGAGGGAACAGGGGAGGGGAGGAGGAGGAGGGGAGGCTAGGGGAGGAGAGGAGGAGGGGAGACTAGGGGGAGGGGGAGGTGGAGGGGGCACAGTAGTGGGAGCCATGTTTGATGTTTGATGTGCAAATTTGCAGTGTGATGTTCGATTCTAGTGAAGAGTGAGGTGAATTACACATGAGTGGGGCTCAAATCCAGGCCAAGTTGCAGTAGAAATCATTAACATGTAAGTTATTAACATTCTCTCGCTATTTATCTTGCATACACACACACACACACACACACACACACACACAGGTGCAGGTAAAGGTGTACATTTGGCACTGCTCTCATGAGAATATCTGTTCCTTCATCAAAGGTTTCTGATGAAAAAGAG
>NC_135228.1:7583322-7668322 GCF_052324685.1 Brachyhypopomus gauderio
TGAACCCTTGAGTTAGAACTGATCCCAGGCCTGATCCAATGCACCTGACCAACCTAACGTTTTCAGCCCAATATTCCAAATAAACGTGTGGTCAACTTACTAAAGCCCTTATAAATGTCAACTACCTAAACTGGGCTGGGATGTGTTAAATATCTTAGTCGTCAAATTTACAAAACTGAAGCAAAATAATTCATGGACCACTGTACGCTTTCATACATTTTGTCATCACTGTGTAAAAACCAGTAAGACCATTGGTAGAACCAGTAAGACCATTGGTAGAACCAGTAAGACCATTGGTAGAACAATGGGTGGCTGTTTGGGGAACAACTGCCAATGGTGATAGAATGGCATCCTGGTGCCTCTCGTTGTTGGGCATGTGGTTCGTTTCTTCATATAACATCTGTTGATCTACTGAGCGGTTGCAAAGTTTAGTTTCTTGCGTAATCTAACACCTGGCCAAGGTAATCAAGGCCTTCCATAGCAGGTGTGTTGCAGCTAAATTGGAAGGCAGTAGATGTTCAGGACCAGGAATGAGCTGTTGAACTCCCGCAACAACTAACCTGGGTTTATTCTTGCACAACACAAGGAAGGGTTCTTACTACAGGAAGGATATACCAATTAGGTCTATGTGAGTCATTTTATATTCTATACCCTTTTACCCCTATAAACTAGGCTCAGAATGTGATGCATATATCACATGTGGACTATATAGCAAACATAATAATTCTGATTTGCTTTCAGGTACACTTAGAGGCGATGCTGCCTTAGTATTCCCACACGCTCACCACAAATGTCCACAAAAGGAGATTCAGGCTGACGTCACGTAGTCCATTGGCTATTTAAAATCCTCATAAAGGATAATCCACCAAAAGGATAAGATTCAGCGTTAGACCCTGGGAATGTCAAAAATTACGTTATGGTGCCCTTTTTTGTTTTAATTAGTCTCCTCCACTCTCCTCCTGTCCCTTCCTGCTTACTCTTTTATAAAGACCAGTTTATTTTCAGTCTTTGGATTGGTCCACATGTGGTAGGCCACATGTCCGTCTGTGCTTTCATAGATGGATGAGACCCAACCTCCTACACCTACCCCATGCCCACATGTGTAGGCTGTAACAGGAAAGAGTCAAATGTTGCCACCTGTTCAACCATCACACTACATCTTAATACACATTTAGATGTTCACTCTGCTAACTATGGGCCTTACTCGCTACTGCTTCTAATTTAAGTGCAAATAAATGTATCTTTTAACATTTAATCTATGGCAAAATAGGGATGTTGCATTCCAGTTGTCCTGAAGTGTGCAAAGTCTTCTGGGTCTGATGCCGAGCAGCACTCTGATTTGCATCAGATCCAGAAGACTTTGCACACTTCAGGACGACTGGAATACAACTGGAACCTGACTGATGAATCTCCATTTTGACCATTCCACTTAGTGTATCCCTCCAAGTAGCAGAGCTATTTGCAAAAAACATTTGATTCTGCAGAGTAAAGTTTGTTACGTTGTGGCATAACAGAAACGTGGTTCAGTGTATAATTGCAGAGTGCATAATAGCGGAATTGCATGAATCTAATTCATTTGCATTCAGTGAGCTCCATTAATGTGTTCAGTTTCAAATTTAACTTGGCAAGACTATGGTGAAAGACCCTGTACTACAGGAACTAAAATGTGCCATCCAGCCAGTGGTTTCACTGAAACTTCACACTCTGGGGTTTCCACATTTGACTGTGGTAGTGGACGTAACAAAAATGAGGCTTGAAGTGGACATTCTGTGATGCAATATGATGCAGAATTATTGGGATTAGGCTGCCTCCCTCATTGCAGTTTTGGTCTGTCCCTAAATCACAAGCACGTCATGCTGATCTAGCATTCCAATAAACATCAATATTTTAATGATGAAAACTGTTTTTAAGAGCTGACTTAACTGGAAAGAACCATTCCAGAGACTCAGGTCCTACATAGATGCTGGTCTTGATTGGGTTTGATGGTGTTATTAGAAAAATGTAAGGTCTGTCAAGGCTCAGACTGTACATTCAACCTTATGGCAGAAATTATTTCAAAAAAGGTTTGCTTTCAATTTTATAAAACATTAGAATTATTAAATACTAATGACTGAGGTGCCCTTGAGCAAAGCACCTAACCCCAACTGCTCCCCGGGCGCTGGGCTAGGGCTGCCCACCACTCTGGGCATGTGTGATCCACAGCCCCCTAGTAATCACTAGTGTGTGGGTGTGTGTGTGTGTATGTGTGTGTGTGTGTGTGTGTGTGTGTGTGTGTGTGTGTGTGTGTGTGTGTGTGTGTGTGTGTGTGTTCTAACTGCACAGATGGGTTAAAAGCAGAGGACAAATTTAGATTGCGGTGAAAAAAATCACAATTGACAAAATATGGCACATTTACATTTTACATACAGTCTAGGAATAAATAAATACATTTGCATTTATCATGAGGAGAAACAAATGAATCTATGAAATTATTCAATTTGTGTTAACCTTTAAGAATGGATACATTTGCCAGCACTGAATATTTATTTGTTGACTGATTAAGCATTACATTAATAAATATGTTTTTTTTTAATTACAATTTTTATGTTTAAGTGTACCTGCATGATTGTGTGTCTTGCCTTTTGTCAGTGCTTATGCTTTAGCTGAACTGAGAGATTCTTTCTGTCTACTTAAGCCTTTCAGCAGAAGCTCCTGCAGTGGAGGCAGACAGACTTGTGCCTGTCTCAAGTCAGCGCAGGTATGTGTGTGTGCGTTGTTCTTTGTGCATGGCTGTGTGTGTGTGTGCTTCTACCTACCAGCACCCACAGCATTGAGAGATGTTTTTTCAGATGTCCTCCAGATGGTGTGTTACATAACAGCATATGTCTCTGGTGTCTAAAAGTTTTAATGCGTAAAAAAAATGGCATACATCATAAAATTATTTCTTAGATTCAATTGCGTACTGTTTAGCCCAGTTCTAAAGACACTCAACCCACAGGAAAGGTGTGAATAGATTGCTCTGAAATGCTACACCATCTCTGACAACACCATAGAGCATGTCTAGAATGAAGATTTTACCTCAGTCTGCTGAAGTTGCAGAACTGACATGAAATCGCTTTAAAATTGAAATGAGAAGTATTCATTTGCAGGTCTGAAAAGGTCAAAATACGTGTACAAAAGAAAGATGAGAAAATATGAAATAAAAATAAAATGAAGACTTTTAAACTAAGTTTTAAATTGTAAATTGTAATTTAATTGTATTTATTATGCATAACGTGCTATCTATTAGGGTGTTGGACTGTCAGCACTGCATGAGTTCACCTGTGAAAGTATTTTAGGAGGTGTTGGGTGCATTAAGTGGAATGATACCAAAGTGACTGCATTTTGCCATTGCAGCAAATTGGACACCTGCCTGGTCTTGTTTGGGTCCTGCCCTTGCAACCGCACCCCAAAGAGACTTGGCTGCGTTGAGACCTGGGGACGTAGCAGGCCACCGAGGCAGGGAAATTCGGTGTTATATTCTTGGAACCATTTGGTGCTGACACATGCCTTGCTTTGTGATATATTGGCATGCTGGAGCCCTTACACCCTAGTATGGATAAACTGTAACCATGCAGGCAGCACTGTTCTATGGCTGTTCTGTTTCTGTTCCCATATATTTTTCAGTGGCCATCAGGGGTCCTAATGTGGCCCGGCAATTCACAACTGAATTTACCAGTGGCATGCACAATATCATAGCGGACTTTGTCTGAACAGGCCAGTGGTGTTCCAACACCATCACAATGACACCACTGGCCTTTTCAGACAAAGTCTGCGATGATATTGTGCATGCCGGTGGTAAATTCAGTTGTGATTTACCTGGCTGAATGTTTGCTTGCTTGCCACACTACTCGAAAGACTTACAGACTCCGTTAATTCTCCACCTAAAAATGGTAACAGTCTATTAGGTAAGATCCAAATCAGGCAACGACTCATCAAACCATTGATAAACAGTTTCGTATTCTACTTACAAATAATAAGAATATGAAATACATATGAAATATAAATGTATGGTTAACTGCAGAGCTTAGATCATAATGTGATTTCTCAAGAAATGAAACTGCTGTGTTAAAAACTAAGCAATGCAGCTCTAAATCATTAAATTTAAATACCAGCCCTAAGCACTGATGATAATTTCTAGAAATAGGCTGTTTCTGCTCCCTGAGGTTTTGATACAATATCTAGATTAAGAGATGATCTGGCTATCTGGCTGTCAGACTTCTTTGTGTCTTCAGTTTAGACCCTCCTGTCTGTCAGTCATGTCTGTTTTGCTTTCCATGTGTCCTGTTCTGTCTGTCATGCCTCCTTGTTTATAGTCCCGCCTTCCTAGATGTGTTTCAGCTCCTTGTTCTGTTTTGGTAATTGGTTGGTGTATTTATACCTCTTGTGTTGAGTCTTTGTGGGTCAATGGGGAATTTATAGTTCTATGTTGTGGCTATGTTGTGACTACTTGAAGCTGTTTCCTGGTCCTATGTTTTGATTTGTACTTGGATCTCTGTTTGTTTCTGTATGTATGTTGGTTAATCCTCCTATGTATCTGTATGTAGGTTTATGTCTAGTCTGTTTGGTTGGTCTATTTGTATCCCTTTCGTGTCGAGTCTCAGCCCTATCTACATTATCTGTTCATTTTGTTCCCTGCCATGGAAGTTATTTGTTTGTTTAAGCCTGAGTGTTTTAGTTCTGAATCCTAGTCCCATATTCTGTTTGACATGCCTCTCTGTTATCCTGCCTTCTGTGTTGGTAGTTAGGCTTGAGCAAGCTAACAGTGTTAATAAACCCTGCTCTCTTTTGCGTGTCCGCCTTCTTCAAGTAAGTCGTCACACTCGGATCCCTCTGCTTCCTAGTAATACATTCTCAGAATTTTGTAAGAAAGTTTGATTGCAAGAACATATTTTGAAGCATGAAGGTATTGAGTTTGGTCAAGGCAGTGATAAATGTACACTCAGATTACAACATCAGGGAAAGAAAAAGCACAGAGTATTTTCTTGTTTGCAGTAAAAGTCCAGAGGAATCTGTCACTCATTAATGGCCCAATCATTTGTTAATCTAGATATTACATTAATGCCCCAGGAATCATACACTATGACTGCTGTCTAATTAGGTTAATGTTGATCTTGAGAGCGCACTATATTCATGCAAAAAGGGATTTCTTGGTTTAGAGTCCTTATCTATGCCAACTATGATCATTCCATCCATCCAAACCTATTTGGACATTCAGTATTATTCATACAATTAAATGTATCTAGTGGTCAATAAATGTGGTCTGTTCATACCTTTGACCTTTGTGTCTTTTTTCACATTAAGTGACCACAGACCTAAAGGGATATTGTCCGTGTTGTCACTCATTGGATCTAAACTCGATAAACAAGAAAGAATCCTGAAATAATACACCTAGCCACATCTGTGGTGGTTAGTATCACGAACCCTTCGCCACCCCTCGGCGCTTCCGAAGTCGAAGCCCCACCAAGATTCTCCTCTTCCCATCACACATGGTCACACTCGGATCAGCACTGAATACTGATCAGCACCACCTGTCCCTCGTTTTACCCATCCCACCGAACCCTTTTGCCGCAACTTCACCTTCCGCTTCTGAAGTTTTGCTGACTCGTGTTGTATACTGAGCATTTCCTTTGCCGTGTTGTTTCTCTGTGATTTGACCTCTCCTTCCCTCATAGAGTACGCATCCAGCCTGATGTCACGGCTAGCCCCGCCCCCACCTGTCAAATGTACCTTTTGTTTTTCTAGTCATGTGTCTGTTTTGGTTCCTCATGTGTTTCTCCTGCCACTCCCACGTCATTAGTAACTCCGCCCCATGATGATCATTCACACCTGTTTCTAGTTGTTTCCCTTGTTAGTCAATTGTATTTAAACCCTGTTCTCTGTCTTGTTCAGGGCTGGTTATTGAATGTGTGGACGCTGGTCCTGGTTGTGTTTCGTCTTTGTGCATATCTGGATTCTGTATATCCCCTTATTGTTGTTATTAAGTTATCTTTCAGTCTGTCATCATTTTATTTTGTATTATTTGTTGGCTTGTTGAACCTGGACTACGACCCCAACTCTGATTATGGATGCGTCCGCCTCATCGCTCCACGACGCTCCCCTGGCGTTACACCTGACCCCCAGATCTGCTTCAGACTGTGCCTGCCTGGTTTGACTTTGGAACAAATAAACTACACAGATCTGTCCCATGTCTCTGCAGACTTAAATCGTTTGTTTTTCCTTGTGCTGTGTGCTGATAGCCTGCTCCAACACTCTTGCAGCTGGATTTGCTTGTGTACAAAATCATTACTGTTTTTAGTAATGATAGTTAGGTTTATCAGTACAGTCAGGTGCACTACATCCATCAGAGACAAAAATTGTCTGGTTTATACCCCGTTTATGTTCAATGGAGAACACAAAAGTCCACAGTCCATCAACAAATCATATACAGAGCAGAGCAGACTGCATTTCTGCAAATCACTGCTGGGGTCAGCAGTGTTGTTAGTCTTCATCACTGCACCTGACAGACACACACTGCATGATGTTGCGGTGGGAACTAAATCATTCTGCTGTTGTTGAGTGACTTAAAACTTCATTCTATAAGCAAAAAAAAAAAAAAAGGTTTACCAGAATATTTACCAATAATGTTGTTGATAATTACAATATGTATGAAGCACTGACTGACACTACATCAGCAACCATTCAACTGCCAATAATCCTTTGTGAAACAGGCGGATGAGCAGAAAGAACAGAAAGCATGTTTGCACACTACAGTCTTTTTCATCTATAAACACTGCCTCTCTCGCTCTCTCCTTCACGCACACAAGAAAAAAGATAATGCAATCTATGTGCTTGTCCTATCTTTTTCTAGTTGAATGTAAGAGCTTCAGGCAGTTTAATCAATCTAATGATAATTACAATCTTCTCTCACATTTTTCTGAGCACCAGGAGTGGATAGCCATGCTGAGTGAAAAAGAAAGCAGAATTAGATTCTAAAGCTTTTTTTTACATCAAATCTCCCATACTCCCAAATCTATTACAGTTTTTTTTTTGCAGATGGCTAAGACCCAATTTCTGAAAGTATGTCTCTTTTTGTCAAAACTAGTTTGCTGTAAAGGTCTGTCAGAGGTCTAACATATGCATGCATATTCACAAATATAGAGGTAATTTCTGCGTATTCAGTACATTTACACCATAAAGTAAAACACAATTACAAGGGGACGGTTTTTTTGGTTTTGCATGAACACTACAGCAACACATGCTATATATACTGTAAACACATGAACAACAAAAACAACAAAAAAAGAAAAACAAAAAAACCAAGTAGCCTCAAGCTTCCTCCATCACCTGCTGAATGGATTTGCATTGGTGGGGTTGGTGACCACCTCCATACCAAAAAGAACTCAACAGCAATCGAGACTAAGGTGGAGATGAAGCACAACAAATTGTGGCTGTTCAGTGAACCAATTTGTACTTGAACACCCCTGTGCAATCTTATGTTGTCCTAGACAACAACAAACCCAGACTGTTCTGGTTCAGCCCTCTAGTGATGGAGAATGAGTATGTAGTGATCTGTGTTGAGGAACTTGATGATGTGGGCAGTGTTGTAGGGACCGAGATTGGCATGACTGATTGGCACACTGTGTGATGCTGCCAGGCTGCCAGGGACTCTGACACTGGCACGGTGTCCTATGATGTTCATACAGTATTGTACAACAGTGTGAAATAGGCATAATGTTGTCAATGCTGTGTGGCACAAGACACTGGACTATCATTGAGTGGATAGCAGAACATACTTCATAGCAACATTCATAGTGCAATTCATAGTCACTGGCTCAGTTCAGATAGGCTCTCTGAATGGATGTTGCTGATGGTGACGTGGTGAGTAATGACGTGCTGTTGTAGAAACATGTAGAAACGTGGCTGGTGGATACCCCCAGCAAGTGCAGAAACATGATGTATATAGAGGATAGGTCTACTTCACTATTCTCTATTACTATTATTTTGAAATGTATGGATGATGCTACAGTGTAGCAGCACAGATTAGACTGGACCCTTTGCCTCCAGAAAACCCAACGTATGTTTGACCACATGGTCAACCAGAGTGGCTCTGATCTCATCTCATCCGCTATGGTTGCTCATCCTCTTCCTTATTCTCGTCCTCTTCATCATCATCTTTATGCAGTATCAGACTCCATTGCAGTGCAAACCAAGATTTGCTACTTGTGGCCACTTTATAGGGCTTTGATATCTAAAGATTTGTAAAAATTAGCTAGAAGCGTTGGCCATGTGGAGGACTGGCGACCTGCTCCACTTGCTAGCACACTGAAATGACATCCATAGCACAGTTATATTAAGTTTATTTAGATTCCTATTTGAGCATCCAGACAGTAATGTGTTGCAGTAGTCTAATCTGGAGCTAACAAAGGCATGTACCAAATTTTCTGTATCATGCTGGGATAATGCATTTCTCAGCTTGGTAATATTACAAAGGTGTAGAAAAGCTGTCCTAGTACTATTATCTATGTATTTATCAAATGATAGGTCAGAGTCGAGTATGACGCAGAGATTTTTGGCTACTGAGCCAGGACTGTGAGTCTGTGAGATTTAGCATTAGATCTGGAATTTTCTGTCTTAAATGATTGTGCAAACATTGAACTCTTAACAGTGAATCAATGTAATATCTTCAACCTGCCTTTGTATTACCATTTCAAGTTAAAAAAACACAATACAATAAAAAAGTACAACAACTCTGGCATTGGATTGTCAGGTTGAGGACCCCGGCCCCTCCCTTTTGGGCGTGTGTCAACGTTGTCCACGTGCTTTGTCTGCGTCAGTGGATATTCGTGGTTGGGGTTTTGTCGTGTAATTAATAAGTCTCACCTGTGAATCGTCTCGTGATCACATGGGGCTAATGTGGTTTGTCTATTTAATGTGCGCTCGCGCAGTCTCCTGTGCTCGTCGTTGTCTAAGTCTACACATTGTGTGCCGTGTCTATTGGCGCATTTCCACTAGGGCCTGCTTGGCGCGGTACGGTTCGATTCGCGACGGTTTGTGAGTGTTTCCATTAGTACCACTTCCCTGTGAGCCGGCCCCTTTGGGTACTTTTTTCGTACCGACTCGCTCGAGGTTCTAACCGTTCCGAAGCGGTACAGTTCTGTGACGTGGAGGAACAGCATGACACTGATTGGCCAGGGAGTGTCGTCACAGGTTGCGTCAGGAGAGCGACTCCTCCGCTATGCTATGGACTCCTCAGCCATTTTTAAAACCCAAGGAGCGAAGTCTGTTCCTTGGTCAAACGCTGACGTACAAACCTTTCTGTTAATAATCAGCGATCAAAAAATCCAGGGCGAACTGGACGGGGCCACTAGAAATGTAAAGGTTTTTAGCGAGGTTTCCGCGCTAATGGCCACTCATGGCTACCAGCGGTTCGTTCAGCAGTGCCGGTCGGTCCAAGCTAAAAAAGCTTAACGCGATTACCGGGCGGTGAAGGACCATAACGGACGCAGCGGAGCAAACCGCAAAGACTGGAAATGGTTCCAGCAAATGGATGTCATATACGGTCACCGGCCAGCCAGTAACGGAAGAGAAAGAGCTGGACAGACACGGCAATGTCAGTGCTGGAGGCCACGGAGAATGGTGAGTGTATTGTGATTTCAGTTTTACTACTAGGCTCGTAAAAGATGTAATATGAACGTAATATGAACGCATCTATTGTGAACGCAGGAATTTAGAGCTGTGTTTGTAGTTAATGTTACCACCACAGTCACTACTGTACAATAGCTAGCTCTTAGCCTTGCTAGTTGCTAGTTAGCTGTAGCCATAAACAAAGCATCAGCAGCGATGACGTGCTACACAGTTTGTGCAGTTACGCTATATTGTTGTTGCTTTCACGGGAATGCTTGTGTTTAATATTTGTTATTTTTTACGTTCAAGATTTCCCTTCCACTGACGAGGCGAGCGGAGTTGGCGGAAAATGTTTCCTTCAACCGGGCTTTCCTCGGGGTGCTTGGCGAACTTGTGAACACCATGCGAGACAGACGCCAGTAAAAGCACACAAAATGTTGCTTGTAGCTATACGTATATATTTGCTTTTTGCACTTTTTTTTAACTATAACTATATTATTTACATATGTTGTACTTTAAATATCTATATTTCATAATAAAGTGATTTCATTTGATTGTATGACTGATGCTTTTTATGCAGGGTGTGTTCAGCCTGTTTGAGTAATACCAAATTATTATCAATAATTAGAGCAACCACACACAATAATGAAGATAAAAATAAATAAGATACAATAATGCAATGTGTTAAGGAGCATCAACCGGTGTTGTGGTCGTATACAAATGATGTTACGACACTACAACCCGCGCGCCAACAGCGACTCCACCCACATTGTGGTGGTCCACCATTGTAATGGAAACACAACGCGACCGTACCGTTCCGTTGCGAATCGACCCGTATCGAACCGTACGGCGCCAAGCAGGCCCTAGTGGAAATGCGCCATTTGTTACTCGTGCGCTTATTGCGCAATACCTGTGCGAATAATAAAAGTGAGTGTGCGTAAATCTTTGGACTCGTGTCTCGTCCGTCTCTCCGACGCCCACGTCACAGAACGACGAGCCATTTGAGACACCAACATGCCGGGCTACAAGACCAAGCCGAAGAAGGGCAAGAAGCCCTGCAAGCGGCATCGCCGCGCATCGCCCTCCCCACGCCGTGACTCCACGCCGACTCTGGCGCAACTGAAGGCTGACCCCGATTGCGCCTACATGTTGTGCGCGGCGCAAGAGACCGCAATTCCCGAGTTGGCGGCGGGGTACCGCAAGGAAGCGGTACGGGTATGGAGAGAAAGGCACCCCACGCCTTCCCGGGGACTCTCGCCCATACAGGTAAGCGTCCCTGAGTTCTACGAGCCAGGGACGCCCCCAGAGGGTGGGCTTGCGGGGAGGGAGGACTCACCTCTGCACGGCGACGTCACGCCGACGTCGGAACAGCTGGAACGGGACCCGCTGTGTGCCGACCTGCTGAGGTTGGCTCGGGAAACCTCCAGTCCCGAGTGGGCGGTGGTCTTCTGCCAGGAGGCAGTGAAGGGCTGGCTAGCCAGACACCCGTCTCCTTCCCGCGCCCTCTCGCCTCTGAGGGTGGGCTCCTGCATCATCGGTGCTACCGAGTCCACCCCAGAGAGTGAGTTCGGGGCGGAAGATTCCGAGGAGGAGGGACTGGAGGACGACGACGAGGAGGGTTACCCCCCCTCGATATGCGACGCGTCTACCGTAAACTACGGTGAGGAGGAGCAAGACGATTGCCCTCCGTCCGAGTGCGACGCGTCTACCGTCGACTATGGGGAAGAGGAGGAGGAGGAGTCGGAGGAAGAAAACTACCTCCCTCCGCCCGTAGGTCCCACTCCCTCCGCAGAGGAAGGCGGGGAGGAGGAGGAGCAAGATGGCTATCCTCCGTCCGTGGGCTCGGGAGTGTCCGAGTTTGCGGACAGCGACCTCTACACGGAGGAGGAGGGCTCCTAGACGGAGGAAGAGGAGGAGAGCCTTCCCTCCTCCGTGGGAACTGTGAAGGGGCGGAGGATTCCCGGCGAGAACGTGTCCTCCAGACCCTCCAGGACTAGCTCAATGGACTATTCCCAGGGAGAGAGCCCGGTAGAGTCCATGGAAGGGATCCTGGAGGATGAAGAGGAGCGTATGGAGACCGAGGGAGGAGCACCGGGCACGTCTGCCGCCGCGATGATGCACCGGGCACGTCTGCCCGCCGCGACGATGCACCGGGCACGTCTGCCCGCCGCGCTGCACCGGGCACGTCTGCCCGCCGCGCTGCACCGGGCACGTCTGCCCGCCGTGCTGCACCGGGCACGTCCTCCAGCCGCCCTGCACCTGGTGGAGGGTTCGCAGCAAAGGCAGGAGGGGGACTGCCCAACGCAGTACCAGCAGCTCTGGACCTCTCTCCCCTGCTTGCTCTCCTCCTGGCGAGGAGCCTGGCGCCTGTTACGTGTTTGTCAGTCCCAATGTTTGTGAGTCTTCCCGTCTGTGTACCAAACCCCTTTTTCCCTCTTGTTCCTCTATGTGTGAACGTGCCTGTGTGTGTATTCGTGTCCATTCCGTTGTGTGTCTAACGTCTTTTCCCCCGTCTTCCCAGGGAGGGTGTGCTAGGCGATTCGTGACGGACGCTTCGCCAAGGGCAGTCACCTCCCAGACGCAGGACTGAGCGCGTCGGATCCGCCCATCGTCGTGGGTTCGGGGCACTCGGTCCTGTTGGCACCCCGGGACGGGTAGTGCCCTTGGATGGGGCGTCTGTCACGTTGAGGACCCCGGCCCCTCCCTTTTGGGTGTGTGTCAACGTTGTCCACGTGCTTTGTCTGCGTCAGTGGATATTCGTGGTTGGGGTTATGTCGTGTGATTAATAAGTTTCACCTGTGAATCGTCTCATGATCACATGGGGCTAATGTGGTTTGTCTATTTAATGTGCGCTCGCGCAGTGTCCTGTGCTCGTCGTTGTCTAAGTCTGCACATTGTGTGCCGTGTCTATGTTACTCGTGCGCTTATTGCGCAATACCTGTGCGAATAATAAAAGTAAGTGTGCGTAAATCTTTGGACTCGTGTCTCGTCCGTCTCTCCGACGCCCACGTCACATGGATGAGGGTTTTGAAAGAGGAATTTATTATTATTATAAATAAAAATTATATTATTTATATAATAATAATATAATTTTTATTTATTAATTCGTCCAAAAACGTCGTATTGACAAATCAACAAGTTTAAATAGTGCAGGAGACAGTATTCGACATCAGGCAGAGCAACTGTGAGTCTTGTGTGATCACTCGAGGGATTCTTGCAGTTGTGTCGTCAGTGATGCAGGTGGAGGTTGTGAAATATAAAAAGGACATACATACTTTTACTTTTTCTTCTTACATAATATGTGCGGTATTATAGCGTATCATATATTAATATCAAGGCATTTTTTTCTGTTCCACCAGACCCGGCGACCCTGGCTGCTTGGCGTGGTGTATGTTGTTGTGGCGTATGCTGGGAGAGTTTGGCATTTTTGCTCACTTCGCATCTTTTGAAGTTAAGTTACGGTATGCAAAGTCAAAGTTTAGTCAATATCTGAGGAGCAATGAGCAATTAAAAACGAGTGGATGAAAATGTTGGTATTTTTACGAATTTAGATGTTCGTTTGTTAAAAAATTGTTGGCACTGTATACAGGATGTACAGTATTTATGACGTTTGCTTTTCCTCTTTAGACACTGTTATCAGCACACACAAAATCACACAACAGGAGGCAATGGACACGATGGCTAAATACCTCAAGTATGCACCGGAGAGGTTGTGTGGTGGTTCACGGAGAAGAAATTTACAGAGAGAATTAAAAAAAATAAAATTGTTCTTTTTTCATTATGGCATACAGTTGTTTTTTTTCTCTCTCCCATGCAATTTTTAGCATCATAAACATGAGTTTTGTGGTTTATTCAAGGTTGAATGTATGACGTTGAAACGACGTTGGCATATCAACGTTGATTCACTTTTCAAAATCGACACCAAATCCAATGTTATTTCAACCATCACTTGTGACGTTGATTCAACGTTGATTCAACATTGAAATGCCTGCTGGGCCCCTGGCTACAACCCATACATGGCTTCCTTGTCTACTTGCCGAAGGTCCGCGTGAGGCTCCCGAACCTATGCAGCTGGGCAGATCACCACTCACCCCCCAGGAGAGGTCCCGCCGGCTCCGAGACGGATTATGCATCTATTGAAGTGGGGAGGGTCACTTCCGTGATCTATGCCCCACTCGCCTGTCACGCTCCAAGGGTGGAGAACGCTCACAGGAAAGAATAAGCACACCCTTACTTTCTATCGGGAAAAAGCCTCAAGTTAACTTACCTGTTCAGATAGCCTGGGGGGGGGGGGGGGGGCTGCCGATATATTCCCACGATGCCTGTGGACACACCGAGAATAAACTCTTTGAATAGACAATCCATAGGTGAAGGAGTAGTAACGCTACGTACTCGACCCCTAGTTCTCTGAGTGCAAAATGAGAATATGTTTCCTATTGTCCACCTCCCATGACCCCATCATACTTTGCTTTCTCTGGTTATCTGCTCATGACCCCGAAATCTCCTGGAAGATGCGAGAGCTCACACGGTAGAGATCTAGTTGTTTTCGTCACTGTATGCATTTACCTCTCTGGTCCTTCTCGATTGAGAGCCCTGACACTTTCCTCTCTGATGTTGTTCCAGCGCAATATCAGGAATACGCTGATGATTTTAGCAAGGAGAGTGCCTGTCAGCTGCCCCCTCACAGGTCCTGGGATTGCACAATAGATCTCCTGCTCGGAGCCCCCCTGCCTAAAACAAAGCCTTACCCTTTGTCTCGCCCAGAGGAATTAGCAATGGAATCCTATGTCAGTGAGGCTCTTCTAAAGGGATTTATTCGTCCATCTACCTCTCGTGTCACAGCAGGCTTCTTCTTTGAAAAGAAAGGGGAAGGATTGCGCCCTTGTATCGATTATCATCCCCTGAACTCTGTCACATTCAAGTACACTTACCCTCTCCCCTTCATCTCCGTCTCACAGGAAAATCTGATGGGAGCGAACGTATTCACAAAATGAATGAATGGAAGACCATGTTCATTACAACCAGAGGTCACTATGAATATCTGGTTATGCCATATGGGTTGGCAAACAGTCCCTCCGTGTTCCAGGCCTTCATGGACGAAATATTCCGCGACATGATAGATAAATTTGTGTTTGTTTACATTGATGACACATTGATTTATTCTCCCTCTGTCACTGAACATGTCCAGCACGTTGGCACTGTTTTACAGTGCTTCTGCCGCCGTTTCAATAGGGGATTCGGTGCTCTGGCAGCCCCTCTCACCAACCTCCTGAGAGGAGGAAAGAAACGGAGCTTCGTGTGGACCACAGAGGAGGATAGAGCATTCTCATCCCTCAAGAAAGCTTTCACGAGTGCTCCTATCTTACATATCACTGATCCCAAGCTCCCCTTCATTGTGAAGGTTGACACCTCCGAGGTGGGCATGGACACAGTGCTCTCCCAATGACAGGGGAACCCACCGTTATTTCCCTGTGCTTACTTCTCAAGGAAGCTGTACCCGTGGAGATGAACTATAATGTGGGTAACTGAGAACTCCTCGCAATATAACTCGCTTTTGAACAGTGGTGTCACTGGCTGGAGGGGGCGGAGCACCCCTTTGTGGTTTATACTGACCACAAAAATCTCGAATATCTGAATATCAGCCCAACGACTTAACCCACGACAAGCCAGCTGGGCTCTGTTCCTTTCCCGCTTTCAATTTTCTGTGTCTTACAGGCCAGGATCTAAGAACACCAATGCACTCTCTCGCATCTACGAGAAGGACCCGGGAGTCAAGGCACCGGAGCTGATACTACAGGACTCCTGCTGCCTTGCAGTCATTTGATGGGAGGTTTAGGGGGAACTTGAGGAAGCAATTTGCACTGACCCGGGTCCAGAGGACTGCCCCGAAAGGAAACAATATGTTCCCGTGTCAGTCAGGGGGCGTATTCTTCAACCTGCCCATGATGCAGCAGGCACTGGTCACCCAGGTATTACACGTATGAAACATCTTATCTCACAACGGTAATGGTGGCCATCCTGGAAGGACGACATCCGAGACTATGTGCTTGCGTGTGCCCAATCTCGCACTCCACACACTCTACCAGGGGGCAAACTCCTTCCACTACTTGTTCCCCATCAGTCGTGGACCCACCTTGCAGTTGACTTCGTCACGGATCTGCCGGTGTCAGGAGGGAATACTGTTATCCTCGTAATTGTTTTTTACGAGGTTTTCTAAGATGTGTCACCTGATTCCACGCTCCAAGCTACTCATTGCCATGGAAACAGTTCTAGTATTGAATATATGATATCATCTCTGATACGGGGGTACAGTTCACCTCCCTCGTGTGGAAATAATTTTGTAAGCTACTGGACATTACCACTAGTTTACCTTCGGGGTATCATCCCCAATCTAATGGGGAGGTGGAGCATTACAACCAGGAGTTAGGGAGGTTTCTCCCCAGTATTACGTTTCCCAGAGGGATTGGCATAAGTACCTCCCATGGGCAGAATACACTTGTAATTCCATAGTTCATTCCTCCACAAAACTCACGCCATTCCAATGTGTCTACTGCTACCAGCCTGCTTTTTCCCCATGGGATAAGACCCTCTCCAACGTCCCTGCCCTGGATGAGTGGCTGAAACGCAGTGCCCGCACCTGGGAACTGGCACACATACAACTATGCCGCACCTTACATACACACCGGCTTAATGCAGACCGCCGTCGACTCCCCACTCTGGTTTATCACCCGGGGCAGAGAGTATGGTTATCTACCCAGAACATTAATTTACGTCTACCTAGCCGAAATCTCAGCCCTAGGTATATCGGACCATTTAAAGTGTTCAGTCGAGTGAACGCTGTCACATACAAACTTCAGTTACAGTCTTAGTACCGTATTAACCCTACCTTCCATGTCTCTCTCCTGAAGCCAGTTCACAGTTCTCCTGAAGCCTATGTCCACCCCCCCCCTGCCTGCCAGCCCTCCAAAACCCCTAGACATCGCCGGCCGACTGGCGTTTGTGGTCAGGGAGTTGTTGGGAGTCCTGGCACGGACGAGGAGGTCTCCAGTATCCTCTGCCCCTCTCTTATCACGGACTTTCATTCTACTCACCCCAGCTTTTCAGCTCCCAGATGAAGGAGCTGCTCCTTTGAGGGGGTGTACTGTCAGGAATAGCACCTAATTGCCCCACTAACCAGTCTCACCTGTCTCCTATTACCATGCCCATCTTCGCAATATTTATACACCCCTCAGTGCACTTCCTGGTTGCGAAGTATTGCCGACCTATGTTGCATACCGAGCATTCCCCTTTCCTGTCCGATTCTCCATGCATTGATATTTGCTTACTCCCCAGACTTCGTCTTCTGTCTAGCCCCTCGGTACCTCCCGGACTTTGCTTCCCTGTTACGACTTCGGACCAGACTGACTACCCAAACACCACGCAATTGCATATTCATGCACTAACTGCAAGTGTGTCGAGTACTGTGAACGTGTTCTGCCTAATAAAGAGCATTGTGCTTTTGCACTTGGATCCCTCTCTGTCTCGTCACTTCATAACAATAAAGCACTGCATGGGCTGCTCATGATTACCTCCAGGAACTTATCTCCTAGTATGAACCCCCACATCCACTAAGATCACAGGGTGCTGGCCTCTTATTAGTTCCAACAATTAATAAGGTAACAGCAGTGTTCGAGAAGCTCAGTCTTTAAGTCTATGTTGAAAACTTACTTATTTAGTTTAGAATTTATTAATTGATGTTCCCCCTTAAATAAGGTTACATATCCAGGGGTTCATTGGTTTTATGGTAAACTGGAGCACTGGTGCTGTCATCCTGTCAGTGCACATGATAACTCAAGTTTGTTGTCAGTGTAGTGGATGGATGCCAATGTCTCAGGATGTTCCCAAGTCTGTGTTACCTTCTGGTTCTGCCCTTTTAGCTAGGCTGTAATAATTTAATTACCAGAGTTGCTGTCACACTCCAGAAATGTTTAAATTTCCTCTGTCCTGCATATGATTCCATCAGAGCTAATTTTCCCTCTTTTCTTTTTCCAAATGGCTGCCATTTTACCCGAGACATACTGAGATGAAGAGAAACGTGCCTTTCCTGCTAACCACCCCCAATTGTCCCCTGCTATGGCTGTATCTCCACGGCCCTGGACTACTATTGCTGACCATCAAGAAGTCTAAGACTCTTAAGAATAAGAATTACATAGAGAACACATACATATAATACACACAAAGATGAGAATTATTCATCATTTCATGGTACGGAGGGCTCCCTGCCAGTCGCCCCGTCCACAGTTGTATTGTTGTTGTTGCGTTGTGTTTGTCCCTCAGGTGGGCGGGGCTTATGATCCGCCTCACCTGATGGTCATTTGTCTGTCTATATATGACTGCTGGTTATTATATCCTTAATTCAGATCGAGTCATGGGTTTTTGTTTTGCGCACGTTATACATTAAACCCTCCTTTTTCCCTGAGACTTGGCGTGATTGCTTCCTTTTTCATTCGCACCCCTGCCCATCACAGACTAACCTGCCACCTTTCAGGAAGCCACCAGTCTCCTTTACTTTCTCCTTCATTTGTGGTCATGTCTCATGGTGAGTGTTTGTCTGCGTGGTGTATGTTTGTCGTGTGTTTTGTGTGAGAGTGAGCTGGGTCGGTCTCCGCTTGTCCCGTGACCACTGAATGCCTCTCTTCCAGTGAAAATGTGAGTGCCTCTCTTTATGCTCGTCCGTCGTTAGAGAGTGTCTATGTGTGTGAGTACTGTGTGTTGTCCATGTGATGACGCGGACTTGAGCAATGAAGAGACTTTGCCTGTGTGTGAATGTGTCACTGGTTGTGTTTGTGTATGGATGGACATGTGGACAAGAGTGTGCTGCACGCAGAATGCTGTGAGTGTGACATATGAGGGCCTCTCGTCTTTGTCGCCTCGCTCTCCATGTGTCCCGTGTTGACAGTGGTGAGCGACTGCGATCCGGAGGGGCGTCCCTGTATACGTGATGCAAGTGCCACTCGTCTTTATTATTCTCACTCTCCATGTATCCTGTGTTGAAAGTGGTGAGCGAGAAAGAACTGGAGTAGGTGCGTCATGGTCTACAGAGCGCACGTGTGCGGGTCCTGTCCATTTGTCTTTTCGTGTTCGTTTTGTCTTAGCGTGCTGCGTGATATTGTTTTGTGTAATTCCCTGGAGGGTCCCGATCTACAGAATGTGGCTCAGAGGACGTAGCTCCACTAGGAAGCCCTGACCTTTTGAATGGATCCCTGAGCAGGTAGGTGCCCCTGAGCCCCATTATTTAGGCAGGGGATGCCTGGGGTGTTTTGTAGCAGGGTGTCTCCTCATGCTGAAAAGGGGTCTCCTCACCCCTGTGTACAGGGGTTCTAATGGTCAGGGTAAGTGCGTGTTTGTGTTGTGTGTATGTATATGTGCATATGGGAGTGTTGTGTTGCAGGTTGCTCCTGGCGGTGGGCCGCAGCACTCCTTGACCTTTTGGGGTCTCCCTAGCTGGCAGGAATCTCCCCTATAATGTGGGGGACCCCGGTACGCACAATTAGGCTCAGCGGCCTAATGTCGGTCGGGGTGTGAAGGCTCTGTGACCAACCGGAGCATGTCTTGTTGACAGCCCGTTTGGTCGGGGTCCCCACCCAGGGGGAGGTTTGAGCTAACCTGTTATATGTTTTTGTGTTATAGCTCTAGGACTGCAGGGAGCGGGTCCCTGTCTTGTCCCCAACCTCCTGCCCTTTTGCTCTGTGTTTTGTGTGCTGCCGCTGTGTGCCGCACAGCCGGTGGGATGCTTGGTGGGGGGGAATTATTACAGAGTAATTACAGAGTAACGGTACAGAGGGCCCCCTGCTGATCACCCCCGTCCACAGCAGCAGTTGATTTGTTGTTGTGTTCGTTCCTCAGGTGGGCGGGGCTTATGATCTACCTCACCTGACGGTTGTTTGTCTGTCTATATATGTCTTGTCTTTGTGCCAGTTGATGACTGATTATTGTATCCTTAATTCGGATCGAGTCACAGGTTTTTGGTTTGCGCACGTTATACAACCCTTCTTTTTCCCTGAGACTTGGAATGATTGCTTCATTTTTCATTCGCACCCCTACCCGTCACAGTATTTCTTTAATTATTGTTGTCATGGTGACCGACGTCAGCCAGAAGAGGATGGGCTCCCCCCTGAATCTTGGTTCTTCCTCTTGCTCTTAGGGAGTTTTTCCTTGCCACTGTCGCCCTTGGCTTGTTCACTGGGGGCTTGGACATGGACACTTGTAAAGCAGCTTTGTGACAACAACTGCTGTAAAAAAGTGCTATATAAATAAATTTTGATTTGATTTGTGAAATACCAATGGCTTGAGAGAAGAGCTAGAAAAGATGTGGAAGGTGAAGGGAGCAATAGTTCCTGTGGTAATTGAAGTACTGGCTTAGCCTCCAAACTGTGAGAATGGCTCCAGCAGATAGAGTGCAGTCCTGGGAACAGCTGGGAACCCCCCCACCGCTCACCCTAAGATTATATATATATATATATATATATATATATATATATATATATATATATATATATATATATATATATATATATATATATATATATATGATATCAGGACACATCATACTCTCAACCAGAATCTACATCCTCCTGGTGAAATCTCTTGTAGTTTATGGTAGGAGTGGCTTCTGATTATGATGTTCTATCCAGACATTTAAATTCCTCTTTGTTAGGGAAAGATGTCAGCAGTTCTTCAGTAGTTTAGGTTAGTCTAGACAGGCCCAGTCTATGTTTGGTCCATAACAGAAAGGTTAGTAATGGTGAACAGGTGTAAATGGGAAACTGTAATGGAGGAGATCTATTGTAGAGTGATTAATGAACATAACCAGAACATATCCAGAGGTACAAAGAAAGGGTAACCCAAGCTTACAATAAGTGCAATTTATAGCAACTGAAAACCTGAGTGAACTTTAAACTGGTTCACCAACACCTGTGATGGTTATTTCATAGTTGAAAACATCTAGGATAAGTGAAACAGAACTGTCCAATTCAGCTTAGGGAAGTCAAGGGGAACAAATTTATGGGTCAGGTTCAGTGACCAATGAGAGAGAGGCAAAATGAAAATTTTCTGAAAATGGATGAGGACTCAGACGTGGTTAAAATGATGAATTTATTAAAAGACATAAATATATAAATAGGACAAAGACAGACACAGACATGAGAGTCTCATTCAAGCATGACAACTCTGAAGGCAGGGGGGCGCTCCCCCTGCTTATATACAATACTAAACACAATTCAGCAGTTCTAGCAAGCATGTTATCTTAAGCACAGCATGTTCCACAACATAGGCGCCCAACAGGCTACTTTGTCTCACATGTGTGTATCTCCTAATATGGACTTCCCTAGAGTTAGCGGAAGCAACTGATGTATCAGTTGAGCGTAGAGAAAGCTAAATGACCCAAGTATAGTAGCCTAGTGACTACCAGTTAACAGAGTGCTCTTACCCTCAGCACTCTCCCTGACCTGGGTCACAGTATAGAACACATGCATAATATGAACTAAACATAAGTGCATGATTACATTGAAACACACTACTTCATTATTGTCTAATCGAATGACATGTACTAAATCATAAAGTTCATAATGATCTCTTATAATCTAAATGACATGACCTAATCAAGAATGACATAATTTCTATCACAGAAAACTAAACACAAACAAGCCTGTCATTGAAAACAGTCAGAGGCATGGGTAAGATATCAAAGTAAAATAAAGTTTATTAAAAGTCGATAGATCCAGAGATCTATACGCTCAAAGATACAATCATGAATCTTTATACTATCTACTGCTGGTTAGGTAACTACTCGTGACGGGATTTTGGACGTAAGGTCTGATTCGTTTCTGGTGATAGCACTGTCCAGTGATGTCAGTGTTACCCCTCCTTGGATGGGAGGCAACAAGTCAAGATTCTTCTGCTTTCTCACATCATGCAGATGTCCTTGCTGCTTAGATACACAATAAGTGCAGAACATTCTATCTACAGGTTAGCCACAACTACGAGTGACTACCTTATCTTCACATAAGGGTTGCTCACAGGCATAGATAACACAGGGGCAAGAGAGAAGACAGTGAAGGCCTTACACACATAGAGAAAACTTATAAGAGGTACTTTTTTTCCATTACAACCCACACATATAAAGCATAGCATTACAGGATTTTACAGTGTGTCTGGATGTTGTGTATGAATGTACTTGCTCCAGTCTGTGTGGTTTCCTTAACATAGTCTTACCTGTGACCCAGTCTGGGCCTGTTCCTGTTAATCAGCCCTAGAAGAGAGCCAGCAGGTTGATCTGATCAGATATGAAGATAAGTTCGACTGAGCAGGACAGGCAGGTTAAATCAAAATGAGAGAGACTGAGAAGGATCATCACTTTATGAGAGACACAAAAATCTTTTTCAGAGGAACACGGTGAGTATGTGAGTCTGTATTGTAGATTCAGAATGATCACAGTTTGTACTGAAACTCCATTACTGCTAATGGCGACAGCAAAAATAGTTCCTTATTCTTTCTTTAGTGATCATAATTAACATTGAGTGATATTTTTGCTGTGATGCTGTAGGTGCTTGTTAAATTTAGATTGGTGGAAATTTAGAGGATGTTAAATGCAACAATCATCATTAGATTAATAATGAAATTAAATTTAATAAGGCTAATCAACTTATTATAATCATAACAATCAAATCAACAGTGTACAGTCAGTTTTACTGTTGTATTAATAGCTTAAATAAATTCTGAAAGCTATAGTTCAGCAATAGTTTGGGCTTCAAGTTGTAACTACAACTCAAAGTCGTGCTAACATTATGGCATATATCTAAGTAAAACAGAGATGTGACATGGAATGGCTAATGGTGGCTTAATCATGAATTAGTTGAAACCGCATGCAAGACTGAGGACGGGCATGTGAGACAGAAAAGGAAAGAGAGAGGTAGTGGTTAAAGTAACAGAGTGGTAGACTATTCTATGAGTTACCTTTTCATAACATTAAACAAAATTCAAGTTAAACATTGAATAAAATAGTTATGCTAGATTTTGTTAGAAACTGAATTTATAATGTATCTTTGCATTGGTGGGATTGTGTGATTAGTGTGCAGTAGTAAATTACAATGTGGCTGCCAGTTGACATCAGTATGACAGTACATGTATACAAAATTAACAAGTATGCAAGATAGTCAAGTCCAAATTGAGACAGACACTAGTACAAAACCATGAATCAGAATTGAAATTCAACCTAGAACCATGAGTATCCTCAACACTAGGAACTGCGAATGGACAGCATTAGTAGCACACAGCTCTTGAGCATGATACTGAAAAGATCAGTCATAATTCATGATGTACACATAAATACTAAAGTGACAATGTTCTTATAATTATATCAACCACAAATTTCACAAGACTTCGGACAGAAACACAAGCAACAGTGCTTATTTAGCAATGCATGTCAAATTCTTTTAGTTATTTGTTATTCATAAACAAGTCAGCTTCTGAGCCTTTTAGAGAGAACACTGGTTGCTGATTCACATTTCTGAAGAGATGTGGGTTGGTTTTTCATTTCTCCTAAAAGCATCATGCAAAATGTCTATTCAACATCTTAATTGCAGTAGCATAATTATGGTAAACAAACAATCTTGAGATTGGTATGCATTGTGTATTGTATTGGAAGAGGTTAACCGGTATTTAAATACATCTTGCATCAGAACATGGGACAGGAATCATAGCTTTCATATTTAATATTTACCACAAATTCCAGGGACGCAATTGTAAGTGTAGGAGTATGTATAGAAGTAGGAGTATGTATAGAAGAAGACTTTCACTTTTTTTGGTGTGTTTTGCTGGGTAGCAGCTCCCAGCACACCAGTACATGACTTCAGGCCATGTACCATTTACCACCTGATTTTAGTTTCATTCTTTGACCCAGCCCACCCAATCCTCTCACGCCTGCAACTGTCAGTGAGCTATATCAGCATGAGTCACAAGTCATCACAGTGTGTGTGTGGTAATGTCATTTTCAATGCTCATGATAGCAGTGTGAGTTTTACAAGGACATTGTGGGACGTTTTTGACTTAATACAGTTTTTGACTTAATACAATAAAATACAGTTCCACGCCCGACAACAGTACTGTGATGTGTTAGCCAGATTGAAAAGGTTCTTAAAAATGTTTATTGGCTAGGATGTTTGTAAATCTGATACAGAGTCAAGGTTTCTTAGGAAAAAATTTACATAACTGGAAACATGCATCTTGTTAATAAAATCACACATGGAACTGAGATGAAGAAGAAACACGTATTCAGAAAAGGAGTATGGGGATGACTGGGCCAGGAAGAAGATGCATTAGATTCAGAGAATAGTTTAGAAATAAATAGATACGGTTGTCAAGGATTTGTCATGGGGTCTAGGAGAACATCACTTGTCAAATGGTGGACCAACATAAGGGATGATGGTTTATTTTGTTTATCTTTGAAAAAAATTATGATACAATAAAACTACAACAATAATAAAACAACATTAATAATAGGAGCAGTGGAGGTAGTACATTATTATAATCACCAGTCAGGCTCATTTTATTATAGACCCTGATCACTGGCTTTCAGTGCTTCAACTGCAGTGATATTTAATAACATACATAAAAGTTATGTAACATACATAAAAGTTCATCTACATCAGAGGTCACTAACAGGCAGATCGCAGTCCGGATCCGGACCTGAACTAAGTCCTGTCCGGACCCAATCTCATTCCTGATTAACTCTGCAAATTTCTATTTTCGTGGTCCGCAACCAACAGACCTCGGTCCACATACGAACCCAAATGCCATCCCATCCGGACCCAGAATAAATAGTTTAAAATATTTTTTTAATTTTGACGGGAGAATTAATTTTAAACCGGAGCATTTATTTCAGGGCTATTGAAAAAACACTCCGTCACGAGTGTTAGGTTTGCCTGAGCTCTTGTCTGAGCTCTCACTCTGCTTGTGTGCACAAAAACTGATTCAATGTGTCAGAAAGTGTGGTGCTGGCATTACTATAAGTTAGGTTTTTCGCCTGTGTACGCAACAAGACATTAACCTAATAATTATGAGGCATGATAATTATGCTGAAAAAAATGTGTAGGTTACTTTTAAAAACCTAAAATTTTTTACCTATTTGGTATAAAAACACCAAATAATTTAACAGAGCATATATTCAAGTTATACTTACTCATAATTGTATTTAATTAATTTTTTTTCTGTAAATGTTACTTTGCAACACGTTTATTCAATTAGATTGTATCTTAGTAGATTTTACTACAACAATGTAGCACCACATTCTCTCATGCTTTTATTATTTACATAATAGTAGTAGTAATTTTGAAATTCTTTAGTAATACTTACCTGCCAAATATTTTATTTATTGCGGTATTAATTTGTGTAGGTGTTAATACAAGGCATATAATTTACAAAAATATTTTAAAACAACTTGAAAATGTTTTATTAATATTGTGTGTATGTTTATATATAATTACACATACATTCATACACATACAAAACATGCATAAAAAATATGTTAAATGCAGTGAAATCAAAAGATTGTACAACATATATAAAGCTTTAAGTATTCTTAAAATATTCATATTAATGTACAGAAAAAAGACAACTAAACTACATAACTAATAAGTTAACACTTATTAGGGTGCTAGAGGGATTGCTAATCCCAGTTATCAGAATGTCACATCTAGCCCTCCTTCTCATGCACTGTAAAAAATTTTTTTTTGATTTTGTAAATATAATTAAGTTTATTTAAGTACTATCTAAAATAATAATCTAGTACAGTCTAGTTACTTAGGAATTTCCCATAAAATGATATGCAATACTTGGTGTTTCTTTGTAATTGTTTGTCTTCAAATACATTTGTAAATTTTAGTCTAAATAGCAAAGTAAAATTTACAATGTTTTGTCATTTTTTTTCTTTTTGTGAGAAGCTAAACTGAAAACAACAAGTAAATGGTCACTTGCAGGATCCACGCATGCGCAATGACGTCAGCAAGTCAAACTTTTTCAGCGGAGATTTAACATACCGTTTAACGTGCATGTTTCAGTTTTTAAAAAAACGTTATGTTAAAATGTGAAATGAGACTGCCATGTTAACAAACCAACCATTTAGCTTAACTGAGGCAATGTTAGTTTATTTCCAGTTCGGGTTATTGACCTGCCTGGCAGAAGTATTAGCAAAGTAACTTATGCTAACTGGGTTTAGCAATTTACGTTCAGAAATATGGATGGTAACCATTAAAGTATTAACTGTGTAGATATAATCATTTAAATGTACTATGTGTTCACGTCTTAATTATATAGTTTAGCTGCTGAAGTTATTGTTGTTTAGTAGGGGGCGGGGCATTCATCTACCCAGAATGCTACTTGAATTAATCTAAGGCACTGTTACTAGTTCTAGGAGCTATAATTTAGAGGTAAGAGGTGAGAATTTAGTTGTCCTTTATATAGGCGTTCGTAAGAGTGAAGAGTTTTTCTCTCATGCGATATCGAAGCACTGCTTGTGTGAGCTGGTGTTACTGTTGCAGCAATAAAAGGAGCAATTTTTTTTAGCTTCTTCACAATATGTTGTGCAATGCTTTGATTTCGCAGCAACATTTTAATGCTGGTTTTGTATCAAAAATTAATACTGTAATAAAAAATATTTGGCAGTTAAGCATTACTAAAGAACTTCAAAAATTACTACTATTATGTACATAATAAAAGCCATGGGAGAATGTGGTGCTACATGGTTGTAGTCAAATGTACTAAAGTACACTGAGTAAAATTGTATAATTATTGTACATAATGTGTTGCAAAGTAACATTTACTGAAACATTTGTAGTTAAATACACTGAGAATTATGAGTAAATATTACTTGAATATATGCTTTGTTTGAATGTACTTGTTGTTTTAAGTGGAAAAACTTAAACCTTACTCCAAATTTTTGGTTTGTTAGCCATG
Source organism: Brachyhypopomus gauderio (assembly GCF_052324685.1). NCBI lineage: Eukaryota > Metazoa > Chordata > Actinopteri > Gymnotiformes > Hypopomidae > Brachyhypopomus > Brachyhypopomus gauderio. Next base: position 7,609,936 of record NC_135228.1, read on the forward strand.
TGCGTCCTAGTTCCTCCCCTCACGCTGTAACCCCTTTTTCATGTTTCATAGGTTTTCTCAGTTTGTTTGAGTGTATTTAATGCCTGTATTTTGTGACGTTACAGATAGTTTTGTTTGGTTTGGTCAATATAGTTTCTAGTGTTTTGTAGTATACGTTGTAATCAAACAGTTTTGTCATTTCTTTCATGTTTATTCTCATTTCGGTATGCCCTTCAATAAATCTCAATCTCCTCAGCATTTGTGTCCACCCTCTAGTTCCTCCATGCAGATCCCAGCGTTACACACAAGTTATGTTGCTAATACTCCTCCCTAGCATGTCAATAACCCGAACTGGAAATAAACTGTGCCTCAGTTATAACTAGTTGGCTTGTTAACATGGCAGGATCATCTGACATTTAAACATGTTTATTTAAAAATTGAAACGTGTATGTTAAATGTAACAACGTTGCTATGCTACCGTCAGCATAAGTATCTTAGCTAGCACATCTAACTGTTACTTACATTTCATGCTACCAACCACTAACATAGCAGCAAGGGTGCAATAACATTTCAATATTAATATTTAGCACAATATTTATTTCTCAGTTTGTGACCACATACCATAGCACGGTGCTCTTTAGCCGGACAACTGCTGAACATGTGGTGAAAATCTCCGCTGCGTTCCTTGTGAAAAAAGTTTGCATTGGAACGAAAGCTGATGTCACCGCGCATGCGAGGATCCTGTAAGCGACCTTTTGCAGTTTTCAGTTTTGTTTCTCACAAAAAGAAAAAATTACAAAAGTGTTGTTAATTTTAAATTGGCATTTAGACAAAAATTTACAAATGTATTTGAATTCAAACAATTACAAAGAAACACCAAGTAGTGCATATAATTTTACATGAAATTCTTAAGTAACTAGATTGTACTAGATTATTCTTGTAGTATTTAAAGTATTTAAGATAGTATTTAAACTTCAAAAAAAAAATTGCAGTGTATATGCAGGTTAGTAAGTAAATACCAATAGATCCACCTGCTTTAACCCTAGTCAAGACATTCTTTGCCCAGCCACTGCTCTTGCCCCTTGACCAGCTGTATGTTCCTGCTGTTCAAACTAGTTTTTTTTATATGTTTCTGGCTGTTATCCAACCTTTAGGCATCCACTTGGACAATTCATGCGACCACTTAGTGCTCAGAATTACTACTTGCAGTGTGACGGGCAGGCTGAGCGAAATAAAATGGAAGCGATCACGCCAAGTCTCAGGGAAAATGTATGGTTTAATAGAAAAGTGTGCAAACCAAAAACCTGTGACTTGATCCAAATTAAGGATATAATAACCAGCGGTCAACTGGTACAAAGACAAGACATATATAGACAAACAAACGACCCTCAGGTGAGACGGATCCTGGGCTCTGCCCACCTGAGGGACGCACACAACGCAACAATTGACAGGACAGCTGCCGTTGTAGACGGGGGCGACCAGTAGGGGGCCTGCCGTACCGTGACATGCAGGTACTTGGCAGATCACAAAAGTCTTAAACAGAAAACTAGAACACAGAGTACAGATACAGAACAGATATAGCTGCTGACTTTAATTATTTTATAGTGGCCTATAAATCGAAGGACACTTCAACAGTGAGGACTGTGACGAATGTGAAATTTATTTATTTGAAGTGTTTCTGTAACTGAATATACTGTTCATAGATTGTCATAAACATTCCATCATGAGAGTCCAGTATGACAGTGTCAAAGAAGAATTCCTGAGTGATAACTATCAAACAAAAACACTTGTAAAAATTATCAAAGTTTCCTGAACAGTACATTAAGTTTCCACCCGATCTGTATGAACCCTAGAATAACACACATTGCATCCTGATATTGGGTTAGGTTATATTAGATTGGATTAGATTCAACTTTATTGTCATTGTGCAGGTTCAAAACCAATGAAATGCAGTTAACATCTAAACAGAAGTGCGAAATACAGTACATTTATATATAAATTGGGGTGTTGCCATCCTCAACTTCATTCTGCTTACTCTCCCTATGCATAATGCTTTGGAGCCTTATTACAAACATATACATTAAAAAAATATTTTATAGCTTTTTATAAGCATGTTACCTTTGAGCGTGTGCAGAGTTGTAGTGTAACAGTGGGACACAAAGATCAAAATGAACTTCACCCTCCCACCAGCTTTAAACTGCAACACATTTAACATGTAACTGGTGCTTCCAGAAGGTTGAATGATTTATTTGCTTTGCTTCTTCTTATTTGCTTCTTCGGCATTAAGTGAAGTATATAACTATGCAATCTTTTGCAGAATATGAGAATATCTGAGAAGCTTTTGGAGGAGGCTACACCAAACATCAGGAAGCCCTCCCGGAACTTGTGAACCCTGTCAAAATCCCGATTGAGTCACAGCAGGACTTTATTTTGAATCAGGACTCCACTCTATAAAAATGTTTGACGTTTTTTTTGACTCATTTAACAGAGGTTATACAGGGGCTTATATGTTGACTACTTTAAGTCTTGGGGTTGTAGAAAAAGTAGTTGAAATTGAATTTATTTGCCCTTGTCAACCTGGCAAAAATAGGGCTGTATGGTTTTTTTATGCAGTTGTCCCTTCTTTGGCATTGTTTACATTTACCTTATTTTTCCTGAAGAACACAAAGGAAAATAACAGAGACCCCATTGCCCCAGGGTCCGGTGACATCACAGCTTCAGATTTGATGTATTCAATGCTCACTGCTGTTATTTGGTTAGCCCTGTTTTTTGTGGATACCAAATACTTTGCCTGTACACAGTCAACATGGGAAGGCATATATGTTAAAGGTGACATTTTACCTCTTTCAAAATGGTGCATGCCCACTGGAAACAAAACATCAGTGTCAGAGAGTCAGAGGGTGACTCTTAATGAAATGTTCAAATCTCAGGTGAGTAAAAGGCTTCGTTATTTTAAAAGGCTAAAGATTTTATTCTATTTAAACAGCTTAAGTTTTTTCATACCTCTTATATCAGATAATTGATAGTATATGTCAAATCCTGGCACTGAACTGGTCTCAGAAACAATCAAGTGTAATTTATATCTCAGTGCCTTCAGTTCTATAACAGATTAACACATATTCAATTGGTTAAAAGGTCATTATTAAAAGCTGTATTAAATTATATTTTGATCTGTCTCAGAAGAGAGACACCACCCTCAATCACGATTGTGTGTGGATGGACATCTAATACATTCCTTTCCATCCCACACATCAAATTGGGCCCTTTCCTTGCCAAAGATGTGATATGTCATGTTGCCAGAGACATTTCCCATCATCGGGTATAGTCCATCTGAAACCATCTAACCCATGTTGGGCACCAGATTTATTCCACACAGCTGTGATAAACTTCTGCCATGTCATATTTGACTAATTTACGGAGCCCATTGTATCTTTACTACCACAAAGAGTTCAAAACTTTCTAGATTTTTTCACTACATCTATGCATGGTTTTCATACCACATCTTTAAGCACATGTAGGTAATTACTTGAAATGAAAGGTGTAGGCTTTAGCCAAATATCTTGGACTTAAGTGAGACTTTGGATATGAATATCAGACCTGACAGACAACAAGGCTTGATTTTGACTAACATAAATGACAAAGTCTTATGTCTTAAACCTTCAAAATACGCAATAGCCTTTCAAAAGCCTTTCACCAATCCTAATGTCACATTACTGATGCATCAAAGTACGAACATTGGAACAGGTGAAAAAGTGCAAAACAAAACAAATCAAACAGATAAAAAAGTGCTTGAGAGAGCTCAGAGAAGATATGAGTTTTAAACTTGGAGAGAGAGAGAGGCTTAATGAAGACATAAGAGAGAAACAGAGCAATGGGGCAGCAACAGTCAAAGATCTTCCAGCCATGGTCAACAGCCTAAACATGGGGGCAACCAGGAGAACTGCATCTGCACCTTATTCTGTGAGAGGCGGTATCTCATTCAACGAGATTAGCCAGATAAACAGGGCCCATACCAAGAAGCAATTTAAATGTGAGAATTACACTGTTTTATAGAATCTGTATGTTTATAGGTAACCAGTGAAGTTGTATAGGTGTCATTTTTTTCATATTTTTTGGTGTGAAACAGAATTCTTCTAGCAGTACTCTGAATAAGATGTAAAGAAGGATGAAGGGTTTTGCATGGGAGACCATAAAGAAGAGAGTTGCAGTACTCCAGATTAGAAGAGACAAGGACAGCAGAGGAACCAATTTCATAAAGCCAAGTAATAAAATGCCATGATTAGCAATACTGAAAGCAGCCGTGAGATCAAAAAGCCAAAGAATAGAGGCATGGCCCATATCAGATGATAGAAGGAGATAATTTAGAACATGTAGCAGAGAAATCTCAGTGCTGTGATAAGTACCGAAACCAGACTGAAGTTGGAGTTCATATAGTCTAGAAGCTGTAAGGCCAACACTCTTTCAAGAACTTTAGAAATAAAAGGGAGATTTTTCATTGAGATAGCTGTAATGAATTGATCTTCCCCATGTGTCATTCACGTGCCACTCAATTCCTTGTTTTTGTGTATTCCCATGTTCAGTTTTTGTGTATTTCCTCCTTTAGGTATTAGGTTCACCTGTGTTTGTCAATTCCCCCATGTTTTCTGTGTATTTAAACCCCTCAGTTTGTTCACATCTTCGCAGCTCATTGTTCTGGTAGTCCTGTCATTGTGTTTGGTCTACTGCCCAAGTTTTCTGTTGTTTCGTTTGTATCTCTTTTCCCTAGTTCTTCCCCTAGTCTAGTTTTCATATCCTTTTTCTTTCCCTAGTCGGACCTCCCTCTTCGTCAGTTGTTATTCATTTTTGGCAAGCGTAATTCTATGTAGGTCTCTATCCTCATCTTTCCCTTGTTTCTATTAGTATGGTTGACCTGTGTGTTTTATATTTGTGTATGTTTTGTTATAGAGCTGCAATCTTTAGGCATTTCTTGGTTATTGGTATTTCAGTAGTGTGTATTGTGTGGTTACATGTTGGATTATTTCCTTGTCATTACTGGTGTTTACATTTGTTAGTTAGTGTGAGTGCTTTGTCAATGTTTGCATCAATTGTACTGAACCTTCTTAGCATTCTTCAGTGATTTTAGCCTGTGTTTTCATTTTATCTTGTTAACTTATATAATATGTTTAGTCAGTTTGGTTGTTTCCTATAGTTGTCTCTGGCTTTCCTTGTTGTAATTTTAGTAACCTTCCATGAGGCTCGTAATAATTGTCAGGATGCCACGTCATTCCCGAAAATCCAGGTTGAGCATTCCTGTTGGGAGTTTATACCTCTCTCTCTCTCCCAAATGAGTTGCTCTGGAGACAGTTAAACTAACTGTCTCTCAACATTTTTTTGTTTTTGCAAAGCACTTTGTAAATCACTTTGGATAAGAGCGTCTGCTAAATGCCATAAATGTAAATGTAAATTTTTGTCAGGCCCCTGAATCTACACCATTACAATAGTGAAATTGTCTGATACAGAAGTATCAAGGTCCAGTTTCTTCAGGTTATGTGTATTTGCAGCCAGAAGACAACAAAAAGTTGACAAAATGACAAAGAGTAATAGATAAGACAGAAACACAAGGCTTAAGCAGTGAATTGGAAACAGGATCTAACTCAGAAGACGTAGGTTTAGACTCAACAATGATTTCCACAATGTTGGTCAAATCTACAGGAGAGAAAGTTGAGAACAAAAAGGGGAAGAAGTACAGAATGAGACTGACTCATGAGGTGGAAACTTCAATCATAGGTAATAGGTAAATAGGTAATCTTGGGAAATAGACACCTTTTCACAAAATAAATTTAAGACGTTATTACGTAGCTTAGGTGTGGCAGTCATAACTTCAGACAGTGTGTGAAAGAGGTTATTCACAGTAGAGTGTAGAGATGATTCTGTCCAGCTTTGTGATAGCAGCAGTGTGATTATATAGAGTGAGTTGTGTTTAAAGTTGCTTTGTAATTAAACAAACAATCAGGTTATGCTATGAAATGGACATGTAAATCATTAGGCGTTCAAGACGACAGCCTAAGTTTTTTAGAGCTCAAAGCTCAGGGGTGGATCAGGGAGATCAATAGTACGAGGGCACAGCCATAGTTTTAACTGAGCCATGGTGTCATTGTTAGTACCCAAAAGTACCCAAAAGTCTCTGGACCAAAAGTCTGTTTATACACTGAATCAACCTCATCCAATGAATGCAATGAAGAAAGAAAAGAAAGACAGAGGGTCAATAGCAGTGAAATTACTGTGACGTGCGGAGGAACGGACACGACACGTAGCAGAAGGTGCAAACACGAACTTTACTTTGACAATGAACACGTAGCTTCACTGCGGTGGCGCAAGCACAACAAAGTGACACTCACACTGGCATGAAACTTAGACAAAGACGAGCACACGACACTGCGCGAACGCACATTAAATAAGTGAGTTACACAGACCCACGTGACCTCGAGACAAGGCACAGGTGTAACAAACGAACACGCTCACAAACAACCCACACCCACGGAAGTACAAACATGGACATAACAGCACGCAGACAACGTCATGACACGCCCACAGGGAAGGGTCCGGAGCTGTCACCGTGACAGAACCCTCCGCCAGGGGCTCGCTACTCCCGGAGCGTCCCGCGTAGCTGGGAAGCCCCGAACCAACACCGACGGGGCAGGTCCGGAGCCGCCGGGATCGTGAGCCTCCGAGAGCAGTCACCCCCGACGGCGGGAACCGCCGCGAACAGCTCTAGCACACCCTCCCTGGGAAGACAGGGGAGAAAACGTTAAACAATGGCACGCTGACAAACACACACACTGGAACATGAAACACAAATGGCACAAAAGGGAACAGTGGGTTAGGGAGACACAAGGGGACAGACAGAAACACCGGAACACACACATTCAGCCCCGAAGCCAGGCTTCCCGCCTGAGGCAACGCCAGTAGCGGCGCGAAGGCTCCGAGGGCTGGAGACGCTGCAGCAGGCGGTGCTCCTCCCGCCTGTTGCGCCCGCTCACCACCAGGTGCCGCACGGCCGGCGGACGCGCTGGGTGGAGCGCGACTGGTCGACCGCTTGGGACCAGTCCCTCTGGCGGGCGCTCGAGGGGCGGCGTGACTGTCCGACCGCTTGGGTGCCGTGCTTCGGTCGGACGCGCGGGGTGCAGCGCGACTGGTCGACCGCCTGGGGGCGAGCGCTCGAGGGGCGGCGTGACTGTCCGACCGCTTGGGTGCCGTGCTTCGGTCGGACGCGCGGGGTGCAGCGCGACTGGTCGACCGCCTGGGGGCAGCACACCTGGCGGACGCGCGAGGTGCAGCGCGACTTTTAGCCCGCTTGGAGGCAGCGCGACCGGCGGGTCTCACAGCGACCTTCCTCCCGGGTCCGTGACTACCTCCTCCGGGAGAACCGTAGGGGCTTGCTGCGCGATAGGCCTGCCGGCGCTCCCTCTCCGGGAATCTCCCGTAGGAAGCCCCTCCCTTGCCAGGCCAGCCCCCTCTTGGACCGGTATCGGGGGTGGTGTCCATCTCCGGCTCCTCCTCCTCGGCCACGCTCCAGTCCATGGACCGTGCGGGGGTCTCGCATCGGGAGTGGTCCATGGGCTCCTCCTCGCAGGAATCCCCACTCACCGATGCGAACGAACTGTCCGGTCCGCTCCCTCCCCCTTTGTATACCGTCGGGAGCGAACATACAGACGGAGGGCTCTCCCCCTCGCTCTCCTCACCGTAGTCGGATGGGAGGGGACTGACGTCATCCCCCCCGTAACGAACGGTGCTCTCCGAGCATACGGACGGGGAATACTCCTCCTCGGAGTCCACGCCTGTCGCCTCGCACTCCGATGGCGGAGCACTGAAGTCTTCCTCTCCGTAGCAGACCGTGCTCCGTGAGCACATTGACGGGGAATACTCCTCCTCCTCGGAGTCCGTCCCCTCCGTCTCGCCCTCCGACGGTGGGAGACTGCCTTCCTCACCCCCGTAATCCACCGTGCTCTTCGAGCACATTGAGGGGGGATAGGACTCTTCCTCCTCTTCCTCGGGAGGGGTGAGGGAAAAGGCGCCCATGCCCACCCAAAACGGCTCCTCGGTCTCCTCTTCCTCGGGGAAGACCGGGAGTAGCGCGCTATCCTCTCCTTGCTCTGCGCTCTCGGGCACTGGCATGGGAGAATACGCGTGCGGGGTTTCGGTCCTGCCGCCTCTTACCGCCCGGTGCGGGGGCTCTAGGGAAGCGGCGAGGTCCTGGTCCCTCCACATGCGGACCGCGGATTGGCGTAGGTGTTCTGCCATCTCCGCATCCTCCGCTTCCCGAGCCGCGCAGAGCATGTACGCGCACAACGGGTTCCTCATCATCTCCTGCTCGGAGACAGGGGCTTCGTGGTGACGGACCGGGGAAGAGCCGTGGTGGCGACGGCTCTTTCTCTTCCCTTTAGGCGCCCGGGTGGCGTATCCAGGCATACCTCTTTCTCTTGGGCTCGTCTTTCTGTGACGTGCGGAGGAACGGACACGACACGTAGCAGAAGGTGCAAACACGAACTTTACTTTGACAATGAACACGTAGCTTCACTGCGGTGGCGCAAGCACAACAAAGTGACACTCACACTGGCATGAAACTTAGACAAAGACGAGCACACGACACTGCGCGAACGCACATTAAATAAGTGAGTTACACAGACCCACGTGACCTCGAGACAAGGCACAGGTGTAACAAACGAACACGCTCACAAACAACCCACACCCACGGAAGTACAAACATGGACATAACAGCACGCAGACAACGTCATGACACGCCCACAGGGAAGGGTCCGGAGCTGTCACCGTGACAATTACGATAAGAGAAAAGAGTCTTAGTGTGAAAAGACAGAAACAGAGAAAAGACAAAGTACAAGACAGCAACGTTTGTTACAATCTAAGATAATTATTAATATAATAAACAGTTAACTGAATGCATATGTAATGTGATATGTGATATGTATAGTTTCTTGACTAATCAGATTGATGACTAATCAGAATTAAACAGAACTAGTTGTATTATTTTAAAATTCTGATGCCCATGTTCACATAGTACAATGTGTACAACTATTCCAGAAAGTCCATGACAACCTGTGTATTAAATCAGAATGAATGATTTGTTCATGCCATGATATAAATACAGTGTATTATTTTGTGAATTATATATCTTTAATCTTCAAGAATGACATTTACATTTTTTGCTTTGTTTTCAGGTCATAGGTTATGTGCTGATCTTAATTCCCATCATTGGACAACTGTGCAATTGTGTTAGAAAGAGTGAAAAAACATCAGCAAAACATTTGAAGCTGATGGCTACTGACAAGTCAACACAAACTGATTGGTCCTTGTGTAAATGAATAGATGAGGCTGTTGGGGATGTTAACGGTGTCATGCTAATGTTCTGATTAGATCAAGTTAAATAATTGCTGTAATTCCATGAAGAAAAAAAATTGTGTTGGAAAATCTGCAGATATGGGATTGTTTCCATTTCCATTAAATGGATCTGTGAAGAATGTTAATGACATTCGAGTCAATTAAAATGTAAAATTGTAAAAACGTTCTTTTTAATGTTAATATCTATTACAGTTAATAAATATTTGGTATGTGTTACTGTTATAAAATTACGTAATCTGTACAGGGGCCAAGTTAACATTTAACAATTATATAGTAAATATTTAGGGCACGGAAGGCAGCAATCATCATGACAGAAATATACAACACAAAACTGCAAGTCTGACTAAATTTATTCAATATACAAAAGCATTTACTCCATATTCACAGAACCATGACATCCAAATTGATTAACGTTACTCATGTCCATCTAGCCAATATACTAGCTGATATAACAGATACCATATACCCATTTTTGAAGAGTTGATTCAGTTTTGTGATTGCTTCAATTACTGTAGATAAAATGAATGGGGAAAGACAGTGAAACAATGTACAAATTTCCATGGAATTATTATGCCATGATTATGGCTTCATTTGACACCAGAGAGGGCACTTCATGACTGAGATCTGTATCTGACTGCAAGAAAGAAGAGTAATAGAAGACAAGTTAAAATGAGGCTCAGTATTGTGTGTGGCCTCCATGTGCCTGTATGACCTCCCTACAACACCTGGGCTCCTGATGAGGCGGCAGATGTTCTCCTGAGGAATCTCCTCCCAGACCTAGATTAAAGCATCAGTCAACTCCTGGACAGTCTGTGGTTGGGGGTTGTGCTCGATGGCATTCAGGTCTGGGGAATGGGCAGGCCAGTCCATAGCATCAATGCCTTCATCATGCAGGAACTGCTGACACACTTCAGCCACATGAAGCCTAGCATTGTCATGCATCAGAAGGAACCCAGGGCCCACTGCACCAGCATATGGTCTCACAATGAGTCTGAGGATCTCAACCCAGTACCTAATTGCAGCAGGGTACCTCTGGCTAGCATATGGAGGTCTGTGTGGCTCTCCAAAGAAATCCCTCCCCACACCATTACTCAGTCCCACCAGGATTTCGCTGGCCTTTTTTGTGATTGTTGCGGGCTAAAATGTTTGATGTTGCGGGTGTTTTTCAAAAAAATTACGATGGAAGTTGCGGTGTGTTTTTGCTTTTTTGTGAGTACATTGCAATAGGGAGTAAATGTTGTATGGTTTCCTCTATTTAGTAGTCCATTTTAATTATCTATACACCAATTTATTCAGGGTTGCCAACTTTTCAATCGCTTGGAGTGAGATTTGAACCTGAAGGGGGTGGCGAACGTAAGTTGTTACCGGGCGGCCTGTAAAATGGACACAAATTAAGTATTATATCGAGATCGATCGCCAGTGGTTGGCGCCAGAGCGAACTAGTAACTCATAAATATGGATCAGACATAAATGCGTGCGTCTCACGCTCAATGCATGAGAGTTTGACTTTGACATATGTGCTCTATGTGGCTTGGGCAGGAATGATCCTTCTCAAAATTTTGTATGCCCCGCCCCCTGAAACACAGGTGTTGGGACAGAGAATGCACAATGATACCTCTCACTTTCTTGAAATGATCACTCGAAGTGCAACAGCTCGGTGGCAGAAATGGACTTTCCGTCTCTTAAAAGACAATGAAAATCACTTGGAGTGGATGGGCTGGTGCTAGAAATGTTAAACTTGTTGGAAATACATGTATGAACCCATCGTTGTGAAACAATAAAACACTGAAAACAAAAAAAAAACAGTTTACCCCTGCTTTCATGTAGTGTACCGGGATACTGCTTTTCCCGATCTTTTTGCCGTTATTTTCGTCGCTCATGCTGCTTTCAGTCTGCTCCTCTTGAATGTATATACGGAAGTAAAGCGGGAGTTTGTTGACGTCACATCAAGACGACATCAGTGATTGGTCAAATTTGCGGGAAAGTTGAGGTGATTGGCTGAAGTTGCAACACCGCCCTGAATTCGCGGGGTTTGCTTGAAGTTGCGTTGAAGTTGCAAATCGCAACATCGTGACTTTCTGGAGGGTCTGATTACTGCCCCACTGCCAAATCGGTCATGCTGGAGGATGTTGCAGGCAGCAGAACATTCTCCACAGCATCTCCAGACTCTGTCATGTCTCCAGACATCTCTCACCCGTGAGGAGCACCACATGCCAATGGCAAATCTGCGTTTCTCTGTGTTCTCTGGCAAATGCCAACAGTTGGCCCCCTCCATGTCTCCTGGTGTACTGCTCAGTGTTCTGGACACTGCTGACAGACACAGCAAACCTTATTGCCACAGCTCGCATTGATGAGTTTATGTATGAGTTCACCTGTCAAACTAATGGGTTACATGCAGGGCTTGTTATGTGTTTAGCATATGGTGTGTGTTAGTCATGTCCCGTGCTCGTCTTTGTGAGTCCACTTTGTGTCTGCATAGTTCAGTGTTGAGTGTTTGCTACACTGTAAAAAGTGAATTGTTGGAACAACATAAAAAAAATTACTTCAATTGGTAACACGCAAGTGAATTAAGTTTCTTCAAATCAAGTTAACATGTTAGATGAACATATTTTCATAAGTTAGATGAGCTTAACAATCTAAGTATTTTCAAATGAACAATTTGCATTAATATGAATTAATTTTAAGGCAAGTCAACTTAACTTTTCAGTTTTCCAATTCAATTATTAGCGTTACTGAAAAGTCAAATACCGGTCCTTCACAACTCAACAGTACAGTTTCAGGAAAGGTAAACTTTGTAATTACCCTAATGTGTTATTTTAGTTTGTTAAATCTAATTGTAATTAGCTCCAAACAATTACAATTTTAGGTTAGCTGAAAGAAATAAATTGTAATGTAACTAATAACATAACATTAAAGCATACTATGCACTTAAAATGTATCATTCGGATCATTTTATTTTAAACAAATATGTCCAAACTGCATAACAATAATACAACATTGTTACTTGGGAGAAAGACGCTGCAGACAAGTCCATTCTCCCACAGAACAGAGGTTTTATTCTTCACTCTCAATAAAACCAGCACTCACAGGCACAATTCATACAACATGAGACCTAAATTAGGTTGGCCTTGCACATGAAACACATGGGGAGGTCATGAAGACGGCAACGTTACACATACATGGAGGGTGAAGTAAGATAATGCACATGTACATAAAAAGATGGACTGGGGAACTGGGGAGACTTAACTAATAACACACAATTAATAATCATTAATAACACTATACAGACATAAACACCACATAATATGCACAACAGGGCCGGAGCCACAAGGGCTCATGGGTAATTACGTCACCCTCTGGCACCCCCCCCCAAGAGGTCAGCCATCCCGGCGACTACACACAGGACAGTCCAGTAGCGTAAAAGGGCAGAAGCATGGTAGCAAGTTTTCACGCGAACGCAAACAATACAATGTAAACAAAAATCGGCGTGCATAATTTTACCTATTAATACAAAAATATCGTTTTTGTCTTGTATTAGACGTACCTTTTCGAGTCACAGTACAAAAAATTGCGGGGGTAAAATCTAGAAATTACATGGACGTCATGGTGTTAACGTTATGATGTCAGACGCACAAAAGAAACTTAATTGACATGCTTTTACTGAACTGAGAATCACAGGTTGTGGTAACATGGTGTCATTTTTAAGTTGATACAATCCACAAAATTAGATTAGCATCACTAAAGCAGGAAACTGAATAAAACTGACTCAAAAAATTACATTACTTGAACTCCTGCTCAAATACACTTTTTACAGTGTACTTCTAGCACTGTTTTAATAAAGCTGGGTGTTTTCAAGATTACTCATCTCCGCATCCTGCCACATGTCACGTATAGCTCCGCCCTCCACCCGTCTTGCATCGTCTGCCCTAGTCCTGCCTTCTTTCTTGGTTTCCATGGTTTCCCTTCTGTCACGTCCCTGTACCTTGTCTCCCTACCTCTGTCATTTTCGGTCCCACCTGTGTCTTGTTTGTGTCCATATATTGAATCCCTGTAGGTTCTTACTTCTGTTGTTGGTCATTGTTCCCTGGTGCGTTACAGTATGTGTATATCCACTGCCTCTGACTTCCCTGTTCTGGTTACTCTGGTTGTTCGTGTCCTAGTTTAATGCTTTCAGTTTATTCTTTGTTTTCCTGTTCTTTCTGTCTATTATTGCACTTTTATTGTGTTATTTGATTCCTTGAGCCTGAGTGCTTAGTTGACCCTTGTTATGTTATGTGGTTTACTCTTGTCCCATATTGTCACGTAGGGCAACGCCCCCTCTCGTAGCTGTCACTCTGGGTTCCCTCATGTCTGTGTTCCCTGCCTGTTTGTCCCGCCCTGCTCGTTTATTTTGATGATTCCTCGTTTGTTACCACGCCCCTGTGTCATTGTCATCACCTGTCCCTAGTTTGGTTCTATGTATATAAGTCCCGTCATTCCCCAGTCGTGTCATCCGTGATTTTGTCTATCCATTTGTTCATGCTGTCGGTTTGTGCTTGCTGTTCGCTGTTTTCCTCTTGCTCGTAAGTTTGTCTGTGTTCCCCGTCGTGTTCAGTATGCCTGTGTACCTTTGTTATTCGGACTGCCCTCCTGTGATCGACCCTGCCTGGCTTTCTGACGATGAGTATGGTATTCCCTTTAATAAATCTTGCTCCTCTCAGTGATTGTGTCCGTCTCCTCGCTCCGTAGCGCGAGCTACGTTACATAATCACGGATCTATCCAGGACACAGCGAGAGAGCGAGACTCCGGTGAGTTTAGTCGCTGTAACGAGTTGTTGGCTGCTTCCGTGCAGTTTAACTCTCATGTGTTACAGCACGAACGAGCCGGAGACAGGAATACCCCTGGCGCTGTGGGAACAAGGAAGTCTCGTCGCAGATCGAAGAAAGCGCAGTCTCTCACTACTGCCTTTCGCGACGAGACTCCTATTGAGCGCTGTGAGTCTGCCCTGCTTGTCGAACACCACAGGGGTGAGCAACCTGTGGTGCAAGCAGTGGGCAGACGGAGGGAATGCACAGACGAGCTTTGGCTTAACCCTCGGTCGGCTCTCAATGGCTGCTGTGAGCTCCCGACGCCTCAGAGGAGGCGGAGCCATCGCAGAGAGAGCCACCGAGGGGCGTGTGTGTCTGTGTGTTCTTCCAGGCTCAACCCGGACCCTGAGGAGGAGGACCTAACCCCGCTGATCCCGCCGGCTACTCCACACGACACCCCCAAGTATTTTTTGGGGGGGGAGTACAAGCCACGTCGGCTTGGCGGTCCCGCCCCCCGATGACGTCAGTATGGCGGTCCCGTCCCCCGATGACGTCAGTATGGTGGCTCCGCCCCCCGAGGACGTCGGCTTGGTGGCTCCGCCCCCCGAGGACGTCGGCTTGGTGGCTCCGCCCCCCGAGGACGTCGGCTTGGTGGTTCCGCCCCCCGAGGACGTCAGCCCGGTGGTTCCGCCCCCCGAGGACGTCAGCCCGGTGGTTCCGCCCCCCGAGGGTGTCTCATCCATGCCGGCTCCTGTCCTCGCGACCCAGGAAGGGTCATCCGCACCGGTTCCTGTTCCCGCTGCTCGTCAGCAGTCCACGCCGGCTCCCGTTCCCGCTACCTCGTAGCTGTCACTCTGGGTTCCCTCATGTCTGTGTTCCCTGCCTGTTTGTCCCGCCCTGCTCGTTTATTTTGATGATTCCTCGTTTGTTACCACGCCCCTGTGTCATTGTCATCACCTGTCCCTAGTTTGGTTCTATGTATACAAGTCCCGTCATTCCCCAGTCGTGTCATCCGTGATTTTGTCTATCCATTTGTTCATGCTGTCGGTTTGTGCTTGCTGTTCGCTGTTTTCCTCTTGCTCGTAAGTTTGTCTATCCATTTGTTCATGCTGTCGGTTTGTGCTTGCTGTTCGCTGTTTTCCTCTTGCTCGTAAGTTTGTCTGTGTTCCCCGTCGTGTTCAGTATGCCTGTGTACCTTTGTTATTCGGACTGCCCTCCTGTGATCGACCCTGCCTGGCTTTCTGACGATGAGTATGGTATTCCCTTTAATAAATCTCGCTCCTCTCAGCGATTGTGTCCGTCTCCTCGCTCCGTAGCGCGAGCTACGTTACACATATGTTATTCCTGTTCAGTTGTTCCCGTCCGCGTTATACTCCTTTTTAGTGAATATTTGTAGTTGGCGTGCTTGTCTGTAGTAGTAATTTAGTGTTGTTTCCTGTCATGTCTTGTCTATTTGCCGTGACTATATAGTCACATGTGTTCCCCTTTGCCTGGTATTTGTCTTGTTTCTTTAATAAACTATTTGAACTCCTGCACTTGATTTAAGACTGCTCAGTCCAAATGTAATACCATACCTCGTACGTTACATGAACAGTTTGATCATGTTCCAAGATTATGGAGGTCATAGTTCAAGGTCATGGTGCTGCCATCCATGAAGATGCACATGAAGTCAGATTAAATATTTGTTTCAAGTAATTTGATTGTCATTTCTATATGTTGAACATCAAACAAATAGGAAGTACTGAGTTTAAAAACATAATTATGACAGTATAATATATATATATATATTAGGGGTGGGCATAGATTAATTTTTTTAATCTAGATTAATCTCACTGAAATTTTCAAATTAATCTAGAGACTTGACGTGATCGCTTCCATTTATTTTCGCTCACCCTACCCGTCACAGAATAACCAGCCACTTTCGGAAGCCGCCAGTCTCCTTTACTTTCTCCTTCGTTCGTGGTCATGTCTCGTGGTAAGTGTTTGTCTGCGTGGTGTTTTGTGTGAAGAGCTTCGCCGTGCTTATGTGTTTTGTGTGTGTGTGTGTAGCACGGCGAGGACCAGGGCAGTCTGCCCTGGGAAAGCTCATGTCCGTTGTTTGTTTGTCTGAAGAGTTTCGCCGTGCGTTAGTGTTGTGAGTGGCACGGCGAAGACCGGGGCGTCTTCCCCAGGAAACTCTTCATGTTGTGTGAGTGTAAAGTGTGTACGTGCGAACGGGCGTCTGGATCAGTGTGCGTGCTCGTGGTGTTTAATGTTTTGTGTAAAGCGCGGAAGCCGCTCCTCACTGTCGCCTCGCTCCCCGTTGTGTCTTGTGTTTCATGTGGGGAGCGACTGCGAACATGAGCGGCACGTCGCTGTTGTGTTTAAACCGAGCGCGCATGTGTGGGTCTCGTCCGTTTGTCGTCTGTACACCGTTTTTGTCTAGTCTTTGCGTGTGTGTTGTCCTAGCGTGTTGCGTGATTTGTTTTGTGTAATTCCACACATGCTCCTCCCCCGTGAGTGTGTGTTGGGGGTGGACCAGTGATGGTCCCGTTCCACGGGGAGTGGCACGGAGGGCGTCGCTCCTGAGGGAGGCCCTGACCAGGAACGTGGGGGGTTCTCCTGAGGTGGTGGAAGTCCCTTGCTGAGATGGAGACCACCATTGTAGGGGGGGGATCAGGGCAGTGCGCGTTTGTGTTTTGTGTTGGTGTGTGTGTGCATTTGTGTTTTATGTGCAGGTGCTTCTCCCTGGCGGTGGATCGTGGCGTTCCTGGGCCTTGTGGAGGTCTCCACCAGGCAGGAGACCCCTTATGTTGTGGGGTGACCGGTGCCCGGTCTTAAAGAGCCCCTCCCTAGAGGGTTGGGGCTCCCGGATGTTTGGGGACCAGGGGGCTCCGGTCTGAAGAGCTCCAGCACAAGACGGAGACCCTTTCACGGGGTCCAGGAGGTGAGGTAGCCACGCCCCAGGGAGGTAACCTGCACACATACACCCTGGATGGACAAGGAGCCGTGGCCTGTCGTCCTCGCACCTGTGGGGCTAAGCGGCTTAATGCCGGTTAGGGCGTGAGGACCCTGTGACCGACCGGGGCGTGGTTTTGTCTTGTTGACGGCCCAGTCGGTCCAGGGTCCCGCCCAGGTAGGTGAGCTAACCTGTGTTTGTGTTGTATGTTACAGCTCCGGGACTACAGGGGGTGTCCCTTGTCCCTGCCTGCCTGTCCCTTTGTTTTGTGTGCTGCCGCTGTAGGCCGCACAGCCGGTGGAGGGGAGTGCGGCTTGGAGGGGGGATCTGTCACGGTACGGCGGCCCCCTACTGGTCGCCCCCGTCTACAGCAGCAGCTTGTCCTGTGGGTGTGGTGTTGTGTTCGTCCCTCAGGTGGGCGGAGTCCGCGATCCGTCTCACCTGAGGGTCGTTTGTTCGTCTATATATGTCTTGTCTCTGTACCAGTTGACCGCTGGCTATTATATCCTTAATTCGGATCAGTTCACGGGTTTTGGTTTGCGCACTTTACATATTAAACCATCCTATTTCCCTGAGACTTGGCGTGATCGCTTCCATTTATTTTCGCTCACCCTACCCGTCACACGTGCTACCCAAGTAATGACTAAGAGTCAGTTTTTGAGATAGGGTTTCTTAATACAGAGGGTGCATTATACCAGGGGCTCATCTTGTTTCCAAAATGCATCAATGACTGCTTGAGGAAGCTGTTCTACTTTGATACTTGAAGAAAAAAAAACATGCTCAATAAAATGTAGGCTACTCGTGTTCAACGTAGTGTTGCCACCTGTCCCGGTTTTCCCGGGACTGTCCCAGTTTTCACGTGCCTGTCCCGGTTTTACTGGGCTGTCCCGGTTTTTCTTCTTTTTAATATTCGGTCCCGGCAAAAAACCTAGGTTAGTTCAAACCACGATTTGCATCAGATTATTATGTAGATCAAATACAACTAGTCTTTGTATGAACTACTTAATTTTCTTTGTGCAAAAAATAACTTTGCATGTTCAGTCAACTTAACTTTGCAAGTCCAGTCAACTTGATTTTGCAAGTCCAGTCAACTTAACTTAGTGTTCCTTGGCATTGTTTTGTGTGTGATGTACTTAACTTTAAGAATTTCAGATGTTTATTTTTGGGTGCATGGATGCACTTGGATGGATGAATATCTAATCCAGTTATGAATTGTTTTGATATCTTGTGTACATTCTAATGCTAAGAATGTGAACTGACAGGGTCCAAAGCACAGAAATGTTTTACGTATTCATTACATTCCATGGTATCTGCCCTACAAATGTTGAGATAAAGCGTACACCAAAACTGTCCTCATTACATGTGAAAATGGCTTCCATGGAACCAAGTGTTGACCATACAAATAAATGCACACAGCCATTCCTGACAAATGGCAATAACTGTGTATATACTATGAACACCTGCAAGACAACATCAGGTATTAATATAATCACTTTATTTTATCAACTTATATTTTGGAAGATTTTGAAATGCAAGTTCAATGGAAACAACTTAATGTAAGGACTTACTTTTATTATGTATACTCACTGATGAACAGTCATGTTTTTATTTTTGTTATTGTTTTATTCTATCTTCAACAATAAAAGGACAAGGGCACAAACCCTCTATCTTCAATATAACAAACTATCATAATAAAAAAATAAAACAACTGAGTAATGGAACCTCAGAAAGCATACTGGGAGAATCTGAGAGAGTTGGAACATAGTTGGGAGATTCCTCATTCAGACGTGACACCAGGTCAGGAGCTCATCTTCCATTTAGCATGGTTTACCTCTCTGTCTGCTTCTACATCCGTTTCTAAAAGAAAATAAAAACATATACAAAACATGTTAATTTAGCTGTTCATACTCCTTTTCCAAGGTCAAATTCAAGCAGTTTTAAAGCACTTTCAAGGTCTATTTTCTATATTTCTCAGCATCTTACAGCTGTAGTAAATTGCATATTTATACAAATACACATACTCAAAATGATTTGTTCACTTTTCATCATTTTAAAAGATGATACCGTGTTTGATAATAGCAGAAAAATAAGTGTAGTACATAAACTTGTTGGTGTATTCAGCTAACTAGTTATCTTAATATATGCTTAAAAAATATATGCTAGTTTGGTTGGGTTTGCTCTGGTAGCTAACCAAGCTAGCATATAGTTTAACTAGATTTGCATTTCCTGAGGGAAATACATAGTGCTTGAAAAGAGATGCAAGTCTGTGTGTTTGTGGAGTGAGTATAGGAGAGAGATGTACTGTATGTATGTGTGTGTGTGTTTGTGGAGTGAGTATAGGAGAGAGATGTACTGTATGTATGTGTGTGTGTGTGTGTTTGTGGAGTGAGTAGGCCTATAGGAGAGAGATGTACTGTACTGCGTGCGTGTGTAGGGGAGGGGAGAGACATTCAAATATAACTGTCACTCTCACTGCTTCTCTGAGTGGAAAAACCATGTTTTTAGCCAAAATTCCATTACATTTCCAAACATGGAAAATGCAACATTAAAATTAAAGCATGTTCAATGATTTCAAGCACTCATATGACCGTGTTCGCGCTAAAATTACAAAATGCTAGCTTTGCGCCACTATGAGCCTCAACTTACACAATGAAACAAATGACAAAAGAATTTTACCTCCGTTTGTTCATCGATCACTCGACAAACACTACAGTACATTGTACCATTGGATACTTAGATCTATTCCTGTGACTCACCAGAATCCACTGGAAAGCACTTCACACTGTATTTTTATAGTCGCTTAGCAGTGGCTAGTAGCCTAGCTGTCACAAGTTTAGTTAGCTATCTGAGGTAACTATGTTAGCTATGCAGGTTGCCTCTGGGTAGCTTTCTAACGTTTATACACACACACACACAAAATGCTTCTGCTTTATATAATTTTTATTTATGCTACAATGCAAAATTTACCTTCCGTCAGATGTTGTTTGTCCTTGCAGGAGGTCCTCCGTTTCCACGAGTGTCTGTGGCCAGTACTATGGTTGTTAAAATTTGAAATATGGAAAAATGAGGAAAAGAACCAGTGGCTCCTCCCACTTCGCGGTCATTGGAAAATAGTAAATACAACACAAAAACAGTTTGTTGTATGGGTGTACGTAGAAAGATTAGTTGAATTTACATAAACACATCTTGTTAAGGACAAAATGCAAAATATCTTGTATTTTGAACAAATGCAAATTAATTTCAAAACAAGATATATTCATGTAAAGTTACAAACATAATTAAATATGTGATATTAACAATAAAAAATTATGTTACATTTACATCTGCTCAGATTTATTTTTTTCAGTGTAGTTCAACGGTTTATTCAGTTAAACATGAATTTGTAAGCCTACATACTGTACATTAAAAGGGGTTGATAACATGTTTATTCAGCTAAACATGATATTTGAAATGTAAGCCAACATTTAGTACATTTAACCTCACGGACGTAATTTTCAAAAGTCAGTTTCCTTTGCAGTTTTAACGGTTAAAAAGAAATATTTAAATAGCGACGAATCTAGCGCTAGGACCATGCAGAAATCGACCGCTCCGAGCTCCGCTCCGGTAACACTTTACGTTCCTAAAAATGAATTTTCCATGAAGCAAACCTGGCGACTTCGTGGCTGCAACCATGTAAACACACTTACGATTTGTAATTCACAAGTTTGAAAACTCGTTCTCGCCCCTACTGTGCAATTTGGTTAGGAATACAGCCGAGCTAAACTATCAAGTTGAAAGTCATCATAGTTTGCTTACCTATTTTGACCTAGTTCCCAACCCAACTTTAAGAATAGATTAACGGTGTGGTGGAAATTTGGTGATTTCCATTTATGTCAGGCTTTCTTAGTATACATTAAACACAATTAGGGATAGGTGTTAGAGATCTTTTACATGTGTGTTGATCATGGCACTGAAGCCATTCTCGTGACTTCAGTAGGCCTCAGATGTCTGTGCGTGTGTTCTCTGGCCTCGGCTGAGGCCTAATCTGATGTTCCTCTGGTGTTCCTAAACTGACCTCGCTGGAGACGCCTAATCTCTACTTGGAAGGGACTACGGCGACACTCACTCTGCCGTGACATCACGAGTATGCTGAGCGTGGAGGGGACATGCGTCATACGCATCTGTCAAATCAGTGTTAATTATTTCATGTATTGTCCAATCACATTTGGTTGATCACCTCGTGTTCACCTCGTGGGCACCGTGTGTATTGATGATTAAACGTATAAAAGATGAGAGTTCGGAATGGGGAATTAGCTCTCTCTGTGACAGACACCTGGTGTGTTTGTAACGGAGATCTCAGGGGTTAATCCATGCTTTGTTAAAATAAATCATTGTACTTTATTATCTAACCCAACTGCTTCTGACTTTTATTGTGCTCACCATTTAAGGGTTTCAGAATTTCTAACACAACGGCGATAATTTTTATATCACCCGATAAAAATATCAAATTAATGACCGCCGTTAACGGCCCACCACTAATATATATATATATTAGGGGTGCCCATAGATTAATTTTTTAAAT
The DNA here is from genome assembly GCF_052324685.1 of Brachyhypopomus gauderio. Classification (NCBI taxonomy): domain Eukaryota; kingdom Metazoa; phylum Chordata; class Actinopteri; order Gymnotiformes; family Hypopomidae; genus Brachyhypopomus; species Brachyhypopomus gauderio. The sequence continues at coordinate 7,631,598 of NC_135228.1, forward strand.
CTAGATTAATCTCACTGAAATCTTGAAATTAATCTAGATTAATCTAGATTAATCTATATTAAAATGGCTCATATGCGTGCTACCCAAGTAATGACTAAAAGTCAGTTTTTGAGATACGGTTTCTTAATACAAGGGGTGCATTAGACCAGGGGCTCATCTCCTGTTTCCAAAATGCATCAATGACTGCTTGAGGAAGCTGTTCTACTTTGATACTTGAAGAAAAAAAAACATGCTCAATAAAATGTAGGCTACTCGTGTTCAACGGTTTATTTAGTTAAACATGAATTTGTAAGTCTACATACTGTACATTAAAAGGGGTTGATAACACGTTTATTCAGCTAAACATGATATTTGAAATGTAAGCCAACATTTAGTACATTTAACCTCACGGACGTAATTTGGGGGGGGGGGGTTAACGGTTAAAAATAAATAGCGACGAATCTAGCGCTAGGACCATGCAGAAAACGACCACTCCAGTAACACTTAACGTTCCTAAAAATGAATTTTCCATGAAGCAAACCTGGCGACTTCGTGGCTGCATCCATGTAAACACACGTACGATTTGTAATTCACAGGTTTGAAAACTCGTTCTCGCCCCTACTGTGCAATTTGGTTAGGAATACATCCGAGCTAAACTATCAAGTTGAAAGTCATCATAGTTTGCTTACCCATTTTGACCCAGTTCCCAACCCAAATTTAAGAATAGATTAATGGCGATAATTTGTATATCGCCTGATAAGAGTATCAAATTAACGAACGCCGTTAACGCCGTTCACGGCCCACCACTAATATATATATATGTCACGTTGAGGACCCCGGCCCCTCCCTTTTGGGCGTGTGTCAACGTAGTCCACGTGCTTTGTCTGCGTCAGTGTATATACGTGGGTAGGGTTTTGTTGTGTGATTAATAAGTCTCACCTGTGAATCGTCTCGTGATCACGTGGGGCTAATGTGGTTTGTCTATTTAATGTGCGCTCGCGCAGTGTCCTGTGCTCGTCGTTGTCTAAGTCTACACGTTGTGTGTGTATGCGGAGTGGTCTACGTGCGCTATTGCGCTATATCTGTGTTTTTCGTGCGCGTTACGCGCTAAAATAAAAGTGACGTCTGTCAAGCCAGAGGGATCCGTGTCTCGTCCTTCGTCCAGCCCCGAGCGTCACAGAACGACGAGCCGCGAAGAGACACCAACATGCCAGGCTACGCCACCCGGCATAAGAAGGCGAATCGCCCCAGCAAGCGGCACCACCGCTCTTCTTCCTCTCCCCCGCGCCGCAAAGCCCAGCCGACTCGGGCACAGCTCATGCAGGACCCCGAGTGCGCGTACCTGCTGTGCGCGGCTCGGGAGACATCCATACCCGAGCTGGCGGAGGAGTACCGCCGGACAGCGGCGCGGGTGTGGGAGGAGAGGCACCCAGCTCCTTCCCGGGAAGGATCACCCATACGGGTGAGTAACCCAGAGCTCTACGAGGCGTCGCCACCAGAGGGCGTGCTCATAGAGGAGGAGAACCCGCCGACGCTGGCGCAACTAGAGGAGGACCCGGTGTGCGCCTTCCAGCTGGTCTCAGCCCGGCGGCTAGAGGAGAGGGAACCCGAGCTGGCAGAGTCCCTCCGCCAGGGCGCGGTACGGATTTGGAGAGAGCGACACTCCCCTCCATCCCGCGTCCTCTCGCCTCTGAGGGTGGGCTCCTGCATCTTCGGTGCTACCGAGTCCACCCCAGAGAGCGAGTTTGGGGAGGTGGACTCCGAGGAGGAGCAAGAGGACGCGGAAGAGGCCTACCCTCCCTCTCTGTATGATGCCTCCACCGTTGACTATGGTGGGGAAGGGGAGGAATCCTACCCCCCGTCGGTGAACGACTACAGTGAGGAAGAGGAGGAGCAAGAGGAGGCGGAAGAGGCCTACCCGCCATCTCTGTATGATGCCTCCACCGTTGACTATGGTGGGGAAGGGGAGGAATCCTACCCCCTGTCGGTGAACGACTACGGTGAGGAGGAGGAGGAGTCAGAGGAAGAATATCTCCCTCCGCCCGTAGATTCCTCTCCCACCGTCGAGGAGGGGGAGGAGTGCTTTGACGGCGGGTACTCCGCCTACCCCGCTGGAGACGGTGAGGAGGAGGAGGGCACGGACAGCGACCTCTATTCAGAGGAGGAGGGCAGTCCGCCTCCCTCCGAGTGTTCCGTGGGAACTGTAAAAGGAAGGGGCACTCCTGGGGAGACCGCGTCCTCCGGACCTTCCAGGGCCAGCCCCATGGACTATTCCCGGGGTGAGAGCCCGGCTAAGTCTATGGAAGGGGTCCTGGAGGGCGAGGAGGAGCTGATGGACTGTGAGGAGGAGCTCCCTCACGCTGCGCCTGGCAAGCCCGCCAGCTACGCTGCCTCGGACACGTCCGCCCGCGGCGCTGCACCTGGCGCGTCCGCCCGCCGCGCTGCACCCGGCACGTCCGCCCGCCGCGCTGCACCCGGCACGTCCGCCCGCCGCGCTGCACCCGGCACGTCCGCCCGCCGCGCTGCACCCGGCACGTCCGCCCGCTGCGCTGCACCTGGCACGTCCGCCCGCCGCGCTGCTCCTGGCACGTCCGCCAGCCACGCTGCACCGGGCACGTCCGCCAGCCACGCGGCACCCGGTGGAGAGTTCGCAGCGAAGGCAGGAGGGGGATTGCCCAACACAGCGCCAGCAGCACCGGAGCTCTCTCCCCTACTCGCTCTTCTCCTGGCGCGAAGCCTGGCGCCTATGTTACATGTGTGTGTTCCTGTGTTTGTCAGTCTTCCCCTTTGTTTACCAAACCCGTTTTTCCCTCTTGTGCCACTGTGTGTGAACGTGCCTGTGTGTGTGTTTGTGAACGTTCCGTTTAATGTGTCTTCCGTCTTTTCCCCCGTCTTCCCAGGGAGGGTGTTCTAGGCGGTCCGTGGCGGACGCTTCCCCGAGGGCAGTCACCTCCCAGACGCAGGACTGAGCGCGTCGGATCCGCCCATCGTCGTGGGTTCGGGGCACTCGGTCCTGTTGGCACCCCGGGACGGGTAGTGCCCTTGGAGGGGGCGTCTGTCACGTTGAGGACCCCGGCCCCTCCCTTTTGGGCGTGTGTCAACATAGTCCACGTGCTTTGTCTGCGTCAGTGTATATACGTGGGTAGGGTTTTGTTGTGTGATTAATAAGTCTCACCTGTGAATCGTCTCGTGATCACGTGGGGCTAATGTGGTTTGTCTATTTAATGTGCGCTCGCGCAGTGTCCTGTGCTCGTCGTTGTCTAAGTCTACACGTTGTGTGTGTATGCGGAGTGGTCTACGTGCGCTATTGCGCTATATCTGTGTTTTTCGTACGCGTTACGCGCTAAAATAAAAGTGACGTCTGTCAAGCCAGAGGGATCCGTGTCTCGTCCCTCGTCCAGCCCCGAGCGTCACAATATATATATATATATATATATATATATATATATATATATATATATATATATATATATATATATATGCAGGGGTTGGACAAAAATAATTTTAGACCACAATAATTTATTAGTATTATTATGGTTTTAGTATGGAATCCTTTTGAGGCCAAAACAGCATGAATTCATGAAGTCCTGCACAGTGGTCAGAGGGATTTTAAACAATTCTTCTTGCAGGATAGTGGCCAGGTCACTACGTGATGCTGGTGGAGGAAAACGTTTCCTGACTCGCTCCTCCAAAACACCCCAAAGTGGCTCAATAATATTTAGATCTGGTGACTGTGCAGGCCATGGGAGATGTTCAACTTCACTTTCATGTTCATCAAACCAATCTTTCACCAGTCTTGCTGTGTGTATTGGTGCACTGTGTCATCTCTAGGGTATGACCACGAACCAAATGGCAGTGAAATCAGCAGTGATGACCTGCACCTGTCTTCCTTGCTGTCCCGAGCTACAGGGAAAAAGGTCAGACGGGGAACTTTGGCAGGCCTCTCTAATTCCCCCCACCCTGAGGTCCTGACGCTCCATGTCACGCTCTCTTGGCATGGAGGTCCTGAAAATAGACTCCTTGCGTTGGTAGACTATGGGGCTGCTGGCAGTTGTATTGATGTTGTCCTGGCTGCCTCCCTAAAAATCCCTCTTGTCCCTCTCGAGTCGCCTCTCACCGTGGCGGCTGTCATTGGGCGATCCCTCATGTCCGGCAATGTGTGGAGTCAGACTTTCCCCCTAGATATGAGGATAGGGGGACATAGGGAACGCATCACTTTATATGTGATCAATGTGCCCAAGATAAGCCTCATCTTCGGATTGCCTTGGCTCCAGCACCATAACCCTGAGGTCAATTGGCTGCATCTATTGGTCAAAAAGTGGGGTCCTGTATGTCAAGCATCCTGCCTAGCGACAGTTTCACCCAGAGCTTCTAAGGACTCCCCTGAACATATTGACCTGACGTCTGTCCCTGTGGAATACCATAGACGACTAGAAGTCGTCCTTTCATATGGAAGATGTCTCCTTCCTAGGGTTTCGGGTCTCCAAAGATAAGTTGGCCTTGGACCCAGCCAAGATTAGAGCCAAGGCTTCTTGGCCTACTCCTACCTCCGTTCATCAGGTGCAGCGTTTCTTGGGGTTTGTCAATTTGTACCGTAGGTTTATTAAAAACTCCAGTTCATTGGCAGCCCCCCTCTCTGCTCTCACTAGCAAAAACCTTGGAATGTTCAGATGGTAAAGGTGGATTCATCAGAGAACAATACATGTTTCACATTGTCCACAGCCCAAGATTTGCGCTCCTTGCACCATGGAAACTGACATTTGGCATTGGCACGAGTGACCAAAGGTTTGGCTATAGCAGCCCGGCCGTCTATATTGACCCTGTGGAGCTGCTGATGGACAGATTTGGTGGAAACAGGAGAGTTAAGGTGCACATTTAATTCTGCTGTGGGCAGCCGTGGTTTTACAATGTGGGTTAGCACCTGAACATCTCTTTCAGACAGCTTCCTCTTGCGTCCACAGTTAATCCTGTTGGATGCGGTACGCCCTTGGTGGTATGCTGACATTACCCTGGATGAAAACCTCCCATGAAACCTCCCACACTAAAATGACAGGTGTTTAATTTCATTGTACAACCCATGTATATAAAAAGAAAAACATTTCACTTAAAGTGTATGATTCATATAAACAATTATCTTTCAGTATTTACTTTTATATATATACCGTACTTGTGTACTCATGTGAGTGTATGCATGAAAAAGAGAACATCTTATTTGGGTTTCCATTTTTTAACATGTATTTTTTCTGAAAAACAAACCTTCATTATCACTTATGTTCATTTTGCCACAATTTTCACAGAATGCCTCTCCTTTTCTCTTTAAAACTCTTAGTTGTTCTCCAACATCACACCGCTGTTCAAACCCTGTCTGTCACCCATTTCCCTCATTATCTCTGACTCTGTTGCTATTTTTATCCTTTTTCCAGGAACATGTTCCCTCTCCTTATGAGTGACAGTTCCTTCCTGTTTCTTATTCTGTATCACTGGAATCTTCTGTCCATCTCTCTCTCTCTCTCTCTCTCTCTCTCTCTCTCTCTCTCTCTCTCTCTACTGCTCTATCATAGTCTCAGCACAGTCTGCCTGTCTCTTTCTCTTCCCCAAGGCAAAGGTAGTTTGGTGTTAATCTCTCTCTCTATCTCTCTCTCTCTCACACACACACACATGCACTGTTGATTTACACTAATACTCAATCACCTTTCCTCCTCCACTTGGTCTTGTCTCTTTGCTTCTTTTTTGAGAATATTTACCGTTTCATTCATCCCCACATATTACTTATTTTCTTAAGAAATGCTGCAAAAGGCTTTTAAAGGCAAACTCTTAAGCTCCTTTTCTATTTCTGTAATCTCTCTCTTTCACTCTCTGACTCACTCTCCAATGCTCATTACCAGCTCTCCCTGCGTGACACCTCCTTTTACCTCTCCGACTGTTTCATCCCTTCGCTCTCTCCTGCTATCTCTCCATCTTTCCATATATGACTGTCTGGTGATTTCGTCTCACTCTTTCTAAATATCTATGTATTCGTATGTCTGTCCGTCAAACGACCTGTCTGTCTGCTCATCTTCCCCTCCATGTGCCACGCCAACAGATGAGCCTGTATTATCAGTGTTGTGGTGATGCTCATTAGCGCACCTCCAACAAACTTTCCCCGGTACTCCGTCGGCATTTCTGGAGCTTCGCTTGAGTTTGCCGCACGGGGGAGGAGCTCGCCAAGAGGAGACGCCGCTGACAGGTTTATTTTTTCCTCGCCAGAAGCAAAGACACATGCTGAGTCAGAGACGCCTCTCCGCTCGACGCTAGGTTTGAAACCCAGGACAGGCAAATGACGAACGCGTTCGCACAACGCGTGTCTAAACTTCTGTGGTTGTCTGCCTTCACATGAGAGCACCAAATGCTATAGCGCATATATCATGGACCAAAATTTCTGCTCATCCAGTAACATTATAGCTTAAACACTACACTGAGGAACACTAGGATATACATGCTTGTCTCACAGCAGTTGTAGCTTGTTGACCAAGCAACACAAAAAATGTTTTTGGGCTAGTTTAGATTCAACCTGTCTGTGGGCTGTGGTTCAGACATCCCTATAGACAACCCTACAGAACACATATCACATTCCCATGTGCAGAAAAAAAAAAGAATATTCATACTCGCACATCAATGACATTCTCAGATACAGCCTTCGTCATGATTTGATTTTATACAGAGAACGGGTAATTAAACAGAGAATACCACTTTTTGGTAGCTTTTTGCATCAGGCAGTGTTGAGCTCATAGGCTCTTGTAAAGCAGTCTATTTATAGTGGCAGGACTGACTCAGGACTGACAGAAAAAAATTAAGTAGACCATGGTCTGTCGCAACAGGGCAGCCCAGCTCCGAGATTTGGGCGAGTTCTCTGCTCAAACACACCTTCAGCTCATTGGTTCATTCCCATGTTCAGTGCATATGCTACAGTAGAATCCTCGAAATGTGCTGGATTCCTTCCCCACCACGATCACAGTTACGCCCCCTTGATTTACAGCACAGTACGCTTAAATGCAATAATAAATCAAAATACAATAAATTAAATACAATAAATGACACTAATGACCACAGTATGTGAAATGCAAGGATGCAGCGGTGCCATTACTTGGCTGTACGATTGTAAAGCTGCTTTGTGACAACATGTGTTTGACTCTGACATCTAGCCAAAGCCTCGGTTGTCACACATGGGAAATGATGCCCACATACTTTTGTGGGACATTCTGTTTGGCCTGTAGCCTGCACGTCTCCATCATTGCTGTTCTTGTCAATACACAAAAGGAAATGAAGGATGCTGCAAATGCAGAAAAATGTTGCACTTCACTGGTCTCCTTGGTTTTTATTCATTTATTTGGATTTATGTACTTATTTATTTATCTCTTCCTATTTTGTCAGGTTTGAACTCTCAAGAACTTAGAGTTCACACAATGGCTTTGTGAAAATGCTTTTTTTTTCATGTTTGTGGAAATAAATATTTTGTCGTGCTGTCATTGTACTTGTCTAGACCAATTGTGTGTGTGTTTGTGTGTGTATGTTTGCGCATTAAGGTTTGTGAACACAACTTTATCATGCTGCCTTCATATTGTCTGGTCCTACACTCACTGACCAATTTATTATGTACACCTGTCCAACTGCACATTAACACAAATGTTGAATCAGCAAATTACATGACAGCAGCTCAATGCATATGCACAGGCTAACCATAATTGGACAATAGAAGATTGTAACAACGTTGTCTGACGAGTCTCGATTTTTGCTGGGCCCATTTGTACCAATTGAGCATTGTGTCATTGCCACAGCCTACCTTAGTATTGTTGCAGACCATGTCCATCCCTTTATGACCACAGTGTTCCCATCTTCTGATGGCTGCTTCCAGCAGGATAACCCACCATGTCATAAAGCACGAATCATCTCAGACTGGTTTCTTGAATAAATAAGTTCACTATACTCGAATGGCCTCCGCAGTCACCAGATCTCAGTCCAATAGAGCACCTTTGGGATGTGGTGGAATGGGAGATTCACATCATGGATGTGCAGCCGACAAATCTGCAGCAACTGCCTGATGCTATCATGTCAATATGGACCAGACACTATGACAATATGGACACATTTCGTGTGTGTGTGTGTGTGAATGTGGGTGTACATTCACTGTTACAGCATTAAGACACTAACTCAGGTACTTCTCTGTGGCTGTGTGTGCATGTGTGTGTTTGAGAGAGATGGAGGGAGTCTGGGGAGGACAGCATTGTCATGGCTCTAATGAAGGTATTTTCCAGGGGCATTAGGTATTGGTCCAATAAAAAAAAAGAAAAAATTTTACTTGGTTTTCCGTCCCTCTCCCTGTCTCTTCATCCCTACCACTCTGTATCATGTTCTCTATCTCTTTGTATCTATTTATCTCTCTCCCTTTCACTCTCTCCCACTATCCCTCATTTTTCTGCCATTTTTGTCTCTCCCACACTGATAAAGGGGGACCTCTCTAACTCATGTAGGAAATCTTGCTTAATGATTTGGGGAATGAATTCTCACACTTCTAATAAGCCCCTAATTCACCTACAAACACACGCCAGACATGGCAGAAAAGAGAGACAGATAAAGAGAGAGAGAATCATATCAGCATCAGTGCCAGCACAAAGAAATAGATTGGATATTAAAGTGACATTTGAACCGAAATTGATCCTAAAATAATTTTGACAGACTACCTGTGTGTGTGTGTGTGTGTGTGTGTGTGTGTGTGTGTGTGTGTGTGTGTGTGTGTGTGTGTTTGAGTGAGTTACAGATGAGAGGAGGGGAGAAAAGCAGGGGAGAGGAGATGGAGGTGGGGAAGGTTCACTGCTCACCAGGATTAAACACTTAATATCACAGACATATAACTACAACAACAACAATACATCACAAGATATTAAACACACAATTCTATACTGTGGACTTCCTGGAGACAGGAAAACTCTGAGGACTGGACTCATCCATATGAACATCTTACTAAAACATACACACACACATACAAACACAAGACTCTTCCCTCTCAGGCAGACAGAAAACTGTAAAGCATTTCACCAAAGGAGCACAAGGTCAAAAAACCTTACTTCTGAGTTCATTAGAGATCACAAACACACACACATACACACACACAACATATACACACACATACACACACACACACACACACACACCACATATACATACACACACACACACACCACATATACATACACACACACACACACACACACACACAACATACACACACACACACACACACACAACATATTTACACACACACACACCACATATACATACACACACACACACACAACATATACACACACACACACACACCACATATACATACACACACACACACCACATATACATACACACACACACACAACATACACACACACACCACATATACACACAGAAGAGACTACAAAGCATATAACAAGATAAACTGAATAAATGACTGCTGTTAGACTTTGTTAGCCACAAAAAAGTAAATCATGTGGATATGGAGTTTATTCTCTGTCTGTTTTGAGGACATTATATAAAATGTAACCGTGACTACATGTGTGTGTCTGGACTGAATTTCATTATATGTGTATGTGGGAGCATTGGTTACACCAAAGGTGGACAATGGAACAGAGAAAATTTCATTTTAAAACAGGTCCCAGCAGAGAAAATAGGTTTGTGTGTGTGTGTGTGTGTGTGTGTGTGTGCAGTGTTCACTTTTGTGTGTAACTTCTGGCTTCCTCTATCTTCCCTGCTGTGTGTGTTGCCCATGGCAACAGCACAGGAAATGGAGTAACAGTATTAAGGTTAGCGCGCACGGACACACACAAACACACACACACAAAGTGAAACAAAATTACAACGCTATGTCTGTAACAAAAAAACTGAAAGACCAAATATTATGACATTTCATCTTCTCTCTCTCTCTCTCTCTCTCTCTGACTACCCATTTATTTGCTATATCTAGCTCAGATTTCACTTACTGGATCTGCAATAGTAGTTCAGTTAATTTCTGTAGGCTCCAGGCTCACTACTGTATGCTGACTGTGTAGCTTTAACTTCATCTAATTTATAATAATTATAATCACAAACCCAAAGATGCTTTACAGTAAGTTGTGAAAGCATGAAGGAGAACAAAGAGAAGTGGGAAATGATAAGCTTTTAAGGGACAGCAAGATGTCCAGCAGACCAACAGTATTGACTTCCAGCAGCAGTCCTAGATCAGGACCAATCAGGTTTTGCCGTGTGGCGCCTGGACCCGCCCACCCCAACTGAGCTTCAGCCCTGCCTGACAACACAGACAGCAGTTTAGGGCTATGGGCAAGTTCCTGCTCCAGCACCCCATGCTTGATGAGCACATCTACAGCTAAAAACAAATGTTTACATGCACCTATACACAAAAACATGCAAAACAATCCACACATTTGATGTTAGCATATTTTTCTTCTGACATCTACTTCACATCTACACATAATTCAGAAATGAATGTCAATACTTTTAGGAGCTGATTGGTCAGTCTGTAGTCTATGTCTGTAGTGTAGTCTTTTTGTTCCCATGGGAAATGTTGCATGGACTGTTTGTAACCTGGGCCACCCAAGGAGGATGGGCTCCTTAAACCACAAAATGATCTTGCCCCTGTTGCCACAGGAGTGCTCACTAGGAATCTGGACCCAAACATTTGTAAAACTGCACTGTGACCATACATGTTGTTAAAAAAATGCTATATAAATAAATCTGGAGTTGACTTGGGAAAATCCAAGCAACTCAGCCAAAGTCTCAGGAAAAAAAACTGTGGACCTCTGCAAGATCTTGTCCTCCTTGGGAGCAATTTCCAAACAACTGCGGGTACCATGAGCATCTGTACAAACAATTGTATGCAAATATACCCCCCTCCCACCCCTGGGAACCACATACACTGTACCAGCCAGAAGGAGAGCTGCAAATTAACTCCCAGGGCTAAAAGAAACGCAGCCCCCAAAATTCAACTCAAACCCAAGATGGCAACAAAGGTACGAACGTTCACAAATAACTAAATCCACAATTAGGATGGTTCTACATCATCCTACAATGTTGTTGCTCAAGCAAGAAGCCTGTGGCATAAGTAACCCAGACTGATGTTAGGAAGTATCACTAGATACCTAGCCTTTTGGAGAAGTATCCTCTGGTGAGATGAAACAAAAATGGCCATGATGATCAGTGCTATATATGAAGAAAGAAGGAAAGGCCCTTATTTCAAAGAAATAAAAAAATCTAAAATTGATTCATACTGGTAGCAATATCAAAGAGTAGGGATCTTACAGTTGTGATCAAATTTATTCAACCCCCAATGCTGCGAAGGGTTTTATGGAATTCAGTGCACATTTGTAATTGTGTTCATAATGAAATCTTACAAGGACTTGTTAAATAACTAAATGCAACTAAGATAGCATAAATTTTTTTTGTCATAAAGTATTAAATGGCCTTTTTGTGATTTCTTCATTGACACAATTATTCAACCCCTTTACGACTACCACTCCTAAGAACAGAGGTTCATTCCAGTGTTTTCCATCAGGTATTGAAAACATCTGTGGATGTCAACGAGCAGCAATCAAGCATGATAAGCACCAATTAGGCAGATTTAAAAGGACTGTGATACTCAGCTCCTTCTAGACATCTACTGGTGTGTTTCCAAGCATGGTGAAGGCAAGAGAATGGTCCCAGAAGACAAGAGAAGAGGTTATTGCTCTTCACAAGAATGGCAATGGATATAAAAAGATTGCGAAGTTGTTAAATATTCCAAGAAACACTATCGGAAGTATCATTCGCAAGTTCAAGTTAAAGGGCACAGTGGAAACGTTACCTGGTCGTGGCAGAAAGAAGATCCTGACCGCGACTGCTGTGCGCTACCTGAAGCGTAATGTGGAGAAAAATCCCTGCGTGACTGCTAAGGAACTGAAAAAAGACCTGTCAGATGTGGGCACTGAAGTTTCAGCTCAGACAATAAGGCGCGCACTGCATAACGAAGACCTCCATGCCAGAACGCCCAGACGCACCCCCTTGCTGACTCCAAAGAACAAGAAAAGTCGACTGCAGTATGCCAAAAGTAATGTGGACAAGCCACAAAGGTTTTGGAACAGTGTACTGTGGTCAGATGAAACTAAATTAGAACTGTTTGGGACAATGGACCAGCGCTATGTTTGGAGAAGGAAGAACCAGGCTTATGAACAAAAGAACACCTTGCCTACTGTGAAGCATGGCGGGGGGTCAATTATGCTTTGGGGCTGTTTTGCTTCTAATGGTACAGGAAAGCTTCAACGTGTGCAGGGTACCATGAATTCCCTTCAGTACCAGGAGATCTTGGAGGAAAATGTGATGGAGTCAGTCACAAACCTGCGGCTTGGGAGACGTTGGACCTTCCAACAGGACAATGATCCGAAGCACACATCCAAGTCCACTAGAGCATGGTTGAACATGAAAGGCTGGAACATTCTAGAGTGGCCATCGCAATCACCAGACTTAAATCCAATTGAGAACATCTGGTGGGACCTAAAGAAGGCAGTTGCAGTGCGCAAGCCTAAGAATGTGACTGAACTGGAGGCTTTTGCCCATGAAGAATGGGCTAAGATACCCATAGGTCGCTGCAAGACACTTGTGTCAAGCTATGCTTCACGCTTGAAAGCTGTCATAACTGGAAAAGGATGTTGTACTAAGTACTAAAAAATAATGTCACTAGGGGGTTGAATAAAACTGATAATGATGTGAGCACAGTAAAGACATTTGTGGTTATTCCATCATAAATATTATGTTATGTTTGTCTAATTTATAAGTGCCTCTTTGATATAATTGTAAATAAGATGACTGAAATGATCAAAATCAATGTCAAACTGGCCAAAACACTTTATTTCAGTGGGGGTTGAATAAATTTGATCACAACTGTAATTGCTCTTGAAGTAACAATTCGAGACATCATCCAGATCAAACTTCCATCAGGACCATGATCCTGAAGTCTTTCTCCAAAGGTGGCTCACTTTGGCTTAATGACGACAACATGGACACATTAGGGACAACATTAGGGTAGCCATCAAAACCACTGACCAGTGTTTCACAAAACACTTATGGATTCAAATAAAAAACATGTTTGGGCACGGAGACCCACAAACCTGAGTGAGCTGCACCAGTTCCATCAGGAGGTCAGAAAAAGGTCTTGGGTAATGCTTGCAGGAGACCAAGCCCAAGATCAGGAATTCACAGCAGTGCAGACCAGTGTTGCCAAGTGAAAAATGTAGGATTATTGTACCAGAGACGTAAAATGATTGAATTTTTAGGGAAATTATTGTATACCCGTCATAACGTCTTTTCTTCACTGTTGGGGCAGACACATCAGACTATTCAGCCAATCATGGACTTTGTTTTGAGGCAAACACATACACATCACGCGTAGCTCACATATAGAAAAACAAAAAATCTGTTCTGGGTTCACAAAAAACTCTGACAGACAGTTGTGACAGGCTCATTACAATCGTTTACAACCATTCACAGAATGGTGAAATTATCGTACATTTGGCCTTTTTTGGGATTATTGATTGTACATTGTACAGAGGGCAAAATTATTGTAAAAATGTGATAATTATTGTACACCTGGCAACACTAGTGCCTACTTACAGAGTGGATGTAAATGAGCAACTGAAAACACGGTAAATAATTACCCATTTTCTGAAAATGTGTCTGAACATTTCACTTTTATATGGCAAAACACTGACTCAAATTGGTTATGGTTCATAACACTGGCCAAAAACAAAAACTGTCCAATGTTACAAAAATATATACTATTAATTCAATGCATTTATGCCATATATCAATCGGTAGACTACAGAAATCTTTACCATGAATTATAACAATATATCAGTTATGTGTCTAGGTGTAATCCTTTATTTAATAAGTGGAGTTAAGATGGTGTGTGTGGTGGTGTGGTGTGTGTGTTTGTGTGTGTGTGGTTGTGTGTGTGCACATGCGTGTGTGTGTGTGCGCATGCGTGCGTGCGTGTGTTCGTGCATGCATGCGTGCGTGTGTGTGTGTGTGTGCGCAAATGCATAATGGTAAGTCCTCATGTGGAAGCTATCGTTAGTGTCTCTAAGGACATTCTACTCAAGAGGCACACACATAAAACAAAATACACACATACACAAACACACACACACACACACACACACACAAACATTATATGAAATGTACATAATGCCTGTTAGGCTTTTACATCTCTCTGCTTTCTGCTTGTTCTCCTTTCCCTCTCTATTTTCATCCCTGTCTGACCTCCCATCATACTTCACTTAGACACACACACACACACACACACACACACACACACACACACACAAACTCACACTCATACACTACATTTATGCTTTTATATAGTGTAAGTATTTTTAGTTTGTGTATCTAATAGTTCTGTACACTTCTCTTCATCCTCTCTCCTCTACTTTCCACTCTCCTCTGCTCTCTTCTCTTCATCCTCTCTCTTATCTCCCCTGCTTTCCTCTTTTCTCTCCTCTCCTCTCTTCAACCTCTCTCCTCTCCTCTCTGCTCCTCTCCTCTCTTCAATCTCTCTCCTCAGCTCTCCTCTCTTCGCTGCTCCTCTCCTCTCTTCAACCTCTCTCCTCTCCTCTCTTCTCTGCTCCTCTCCTCTCTTCAACCTCTCTCCTCTCCTCTCTTCAACCTCTCTCCTCTCCTCTCTTCAACCTCTCTCCTCTCCTCTCTTCAACCTCTCTCCTCTCCTCTCTTCAACCTCTCTCCTCTCCTCTCTTCAATCTCTCTCCTCAGCTCTCCTCTCTTCGCTGCTCCTCTCCTCTCTTCAATCTCTCTCCTCAGCTCTCCTCTCTTCTTCTCCTCCTCTCCTCTCTTCAATCTCTCTCCTCAGCTCTCCTCTCTTCGCTGCTCCTCTCCTCTCTTCAATCTCTCTCCTCAGCTCTCCTCTCTTCTTCTCCTCCTCTCCTCTCTTCAATCTCTCTCCTCAGCTCTCCTCTCTTCTTCTCCTCCTCTCCTCTCTTCAATCTCTCTCCTCAGCTCTCATCTCTTCTCTGCTCCTCTCCTCTCTTCAATCTCTCTCCTCAGCTCTCCTCTCTTCGCTGCTCCTCTCCTCTCTTCTTCTCCTCCTCTCCTCTCTTCGCTGCTCCTCTCCTCTCTTCAACCTCTCCCCTCTCCTCTCTTCAATCTCTCTCCTCAGCTCTCCTCTCTTCTTCTCCTCCTCTCCTATCTTCAATCTCTCTCCTCAGCTCTCATCTCTTCTCTGCTCCTCTCCTCTCTTCAATCTCTCTCCTCAGCTCTCCTCTCTTCGCTGCTCCTCTCCTCTCTTCAACCTCTCCCCTCTCCTCTCTTCAATCTCTCTCCTCAGCTCTCCTCTCTTCTCTGCTCCTCTCCTCTCTTCTTCTCCTCCTCTCTTCACTCCTCTCCTCCCTCTTCTCATGCATAAACATTAGCAGAGTCATTGTCAGGTTTCTTCTTCCCACACACATTGCATCATGGAAACTGAATAAGTTGAGCATCACGCGCGTGTGTGTCTGGGTGTGTTTGAATATAAGTGGATGAGTAACCTTGGACTAGACCTAACCCATATTACAGCCGTGTTAGAATCCAATCAGAAAACCTGAAAACCCAAGAGAATGTTAATGTATTGATCTGTTTATGAGGGGTAATGGGTTCTAAGGAGAGGTATGTATGTTGTATGTGGGCATCTCTCAATTGTGTGGGTGTGTGTGTGAGAGAGAGAACAAGAGATTCAATGAATCAGGGGGTTTTAAAGGTAGAGTAACTGGTTGCTGTTTTTTCATAGCTCAGGACTCCAGTGAGTGTTTTTCAGCTGACACTCATCCTCCTCTCTACTGTTTCCTTTCCCTCTCTTTCTTTCTCCCTTCCTCTTTCATATATATATATATATATATGGATGCCCTCCAATCTTCTCATTTCTCCCTCTCATTCTATTGCTTCTTCTATTCCTTCTCTGATGTGTTACCCACATCTTTGCCTCACAGCCCAGCATGGAGGTGAGTCCTTGCGGACACTAGGTCAACACCGTTAACTACATTGCTGCCACAGACGATTTCAACACCCCTACCCCCAACACCAGTTATAATTAGAGTTATTTTTGTATTGGCTGGATAATAATAAAAGGGACAGACAGCTGGAGTTTAATGGATCTCCTTGGGACTGGTGTTTGGGGCTGAAATATCAGCAAGCATGCCTAAACGCTCTACCCCCTCCCCCAGCCTCAATAATGCTTCACAGAAGCAGGCCCTCGTAAACGGTCGCTGCACCCGCGACACACAACACTGTTAATAATTGAGTGTGAGCCTCTGTGATAGTGCCAGAGCTAACGAAGCCATCCAGGGAGTTTGTTTTGGGAAGATCAGGTGGAGACTTTGGCCACACACAGAGTAAGGGAAGCTGGAGAGATTAAAAGCAAGAAAGGTGTAAATGAGGAGGGAGAACGGCATGTTCTGGTACTGGTTGTGTGTGTGTGTGTGTGTGTGTGTGTGTGTGTGTGTGTGTGTGTGTGTGTGTGTGTGTGTGTGTGTGTCTAAGTGTGTGTGTCTAGCCTGTTCAAAATGGCATAAAAGCTTCTCATCTCCGATGCTGTCTGGCAGGGGCATTAGTTCTAGTCTAAATAGAGGGGAAGAGAGAGGGAGAAAAAAGAGGAAGAGAGTGAGGGAAAGTGAGAGAGAGAGAGAGAAAGAGAGAGAGAGAGAGAGAGTTTGTTTGCCAGAGAAGCGGTGATAACAAATAAAAGAAGTAGAGGAAAATAAATTGAGATCCAAATGTTTAGAGAACATGTATGTGAAAAGGAAGTGACAAACAGAAAGCAAATCAGCATTTAACATGAAATCAACTGAAGGGAAGGTGTTTGGAATTTTCTAGAAAAGAAAAGTCCTTCCCTTGATCTTAATCCGAGTCCTAACCCTGGTCCAATTCCTGGTCCTAATCCTGGTCTTAATCATGGTTTTAACCCTGGTCCTTATCCAAGTCCTAACCCAGGCCCTGACCTACATCCTAACCCTGGTTCTAACCCTGATCCTAATCCTGGTCCTAATCCTGGTCCTAGGCTCCAGGGAGTAGCAGATATCATTCCAACTCCAGACACATCAGCGCTGGGAGCTTGGGCAAAGCCCCAGTCCTCCTCACTCAGCTGCCGTGCTGCACCTGCGGGTCCTTTTGGAACGTCGCTGTGTTTCGGTCCTCGGGCGTGGAGCACATGGGTGGACATGAGAGCACCTCACATCCAGATGCTTCAGACAATTAACACAGGGTAGAAAAGAAGGAAGAGAGAGAGAAAATAAAAAGAGAGAGAAAGAGAGAGAGAAGGGGAAGAGGGAGGGAGGGACATGGATATATTAACATAGGCAGCAGGCATTCCTACACAGCATGTTAGAAATACAGCATGGTGTGCATATGAATTACCCCCCCCCCCAACCCTTCTATAAGCAGCCTGTGGTGACAGAACTAATTTAATTCTCTTTACGATTTATACAAGCACACTCACCCCCCCCCCCCCCCCCCCCAACCAACACTTATACACAATAATATTATATTACAGTATTTCTGAATGCCAAAGACTACTGGAAATGATTTTCAGGCCATTTGATTTACATTGTATTAACAACAACAGAGAAAAACAAAGCAATTATGTTCCCAGTGGTCCATCAGCGTTTTCCTATGAGTAGAGCCGACACAGCAAGGTCACGAAACATTAAGCTGCACTGGAGGCGATGTGAAGCAGCACAGACACGCAGTGAGGTCAGCGAGCAACAAACACGGCGGCGTGGAGAAAACCCGCCTGGCTTATTAGCAGGAATCCCAGCAAGGATCGTGAAGCCCTGCCTGCCCCTCCAGCGCCTCTGGGCCGAGCCAGAATCGGTGGCGGCAACTGGGCCGCATCACTTCAGCCCTCAAATCTGTCCTTTCAGATATGCAGATGGACCTTTGCTCCCTGGCCATGGATCCATGGCCATATTGTAAAGTGCAGCTTTACAATACACAACAAATCCTGAGCAAAACCAAGTATTACCTGCACTGACATTGTCATGTTATCTGCACAGACCAGTAAATCAATTTAAGCAGGCATAAAGTGAGCAAGACAGCCACTGCAGTGTACATTGTCTCACAAGGATTTTCCCTATATTGTGTAAAAAATTATACTGAATGCCAGGATATGATCTTTGGCTACAAATCGATTTTTCAGTGCTATATGAACAATGCCCTCAATGCCCTCAAACTTTTCAAATGCTAAAAAATGCAACCTGGAATCAGAGAGTAATATAGACCCAGTAATATGTTAAACTTACCAACCTACTAACTTCTAAGCTATGCAGAGAGATTCCATGTAGTTTCAGTCTCCTGAATGTGGTGATATTTAGTACCATGGACAGCAACATTTACAGCACTATGGAACCTAACAATTTCAGCACCATGGACAACAGCATCTATGGAAGTTACTGCTTGTCTCTATACAGTAGAACCCCGGAAGTCTACGGTAATCCATTCCAGAACTCGCGTCAACAACTGATGTGGTTGAGTGTCGAATCGAATTTCCCCGTAAGAAATAACTGAAAACCGATTAATTGGTTCTCGACCATCAATTTTTTTACCATAAATGTTCCTATTTCCCTACAAAAACGATCAATAATTACACTTTTAGGTAAGTAATATTGTATAAAGCTAATGTTTTAACAAAATCCAACGGCCAATGAATTCCAATGCTAAGTCTGTCACACGAATGTGTTTTTCATACTTCTTTATGATCGCCTTTTTGAACTCTATAACCATATTCCTCTTCTGCCTTTCTGCTATGTCTTTCTTGGGACTGATGTTTTTTGTCTAAAACAGTACAAAAAACAACAAAATTACAGCAAAGGCTTGGAGCACCTATTGAACAACAACGCAGACTAACACTAACTATGTGTGACTGAAGCATGAACTGTATTTTGTTTACAATAAATGGAAACCTGTTTTTAGAGTTTTTCAATCACACGTTATTTTGACTGGACAGGACAGTCAAAATTGACACTAAATATATATATGACTTATTCATAAATAATTCTGTTATTACACTTAAAATATGCACAAGCGCATTACTAAAATGTACAGGTGTTTTCTCTGTATTTAGCCTAAGAAACATCCCTTTTCAGTGTGCAGAAGTAATCAGCTAACAGAAAGGAATCGCTTTCTTAAACCTTTTCCATACATAATGATATATAAGAACAATGGGGAAAAAACTATAGATGATATATGGGTGACATTGTTGTTTCATCATGTAAAAGTACATAATAAATGATTTATTTATTTAGTGAAAACCAAAAGCATTGTTTACCAATGTAACTGCCCCTTAGCAGAAGTTTATTCTTCATGGCACAGACAATGTTTTTCCATAGCTAAAAATATTCCTTTAGGCTAATCTCCCCTAAGCCTAAGTGTACACATGTACACACAGTCCCAGATACACACACACTTGCACACACAGACATGCACAAATACACACACACACACACACACACACACACACACACACACACACTCACTCACACAAACACACACACACACTTGCAATACTTTTAAGGACTTGGATGAACTTTTCTCCTTAAATCCATAAGATTTCTTCTGAGTTCCTGAATGTTTCTTTACACATCTTTCACATATATAAATTAAATGTTTTGTCTGGTTTCTAAGGCCAGGGGTTTACTCAGATAGTTTAATTTTACCTGCAGACCCCTCCTTATCTCTCTCACTTACTTTCTAACTCTCTCTCCCTCTCTTTCTCCCCATTTCTGATTTGCCATAGTTGAATTTCCCACGCGCGTTGGGTGTCATATCCGGTCTCATAACGGCTGACAGCTCTCCCTCGCGCTTCCGAACGTTCCCTCTTTCTCAGAGCCTCACAGTGGACTAAACTTCTGGGCGATATCGGATCTGTCAGCGCTGTTTCCTGTTTCGCTACCGATGATCAACGGAGAGGGCAGGAACCATTAAGCTGCACGAGAGATAGAGAACCAGAACCAGGAGAGACTGGAGAGCGTAGCGGTGGCGGCAATCAGACCGCGAGATGAGATAAATATGCCCAGAGACGACTGCTCGAGACATATTCTAGTTTCTCCGTCATTCCACTACTGAAAGAATCAGGCGAGAACCAGCGTAGCCGCGCGGGACCGAGGAGAGACGAGAGGGGCGAGACGAGCCACCGGTCCGGATCTGCATGTGAGACCGAGCCCAAAAGAGTGGAGGCGCGAAATGCAGCCCGTGAACAAGCTCGTGAGTCTCATTCTGCTCGTGCTGATGGGCACGGAACTCACGCAAGTAGGTCCATCGCCATCTTACCTCCCCCATTCACGTCGCTCACTACCTCCACAACCGGCGCTCTGCGCGCAAAGAGTCGGCGTAAATTAGCGAGATTCGCGCGCTTGAAACACATTAACGACGGGGATCACACGCAGATCATATGGATAGCTTTGCGCCACGTTTGGCTGTCGCCGCGAGTATCACCGGTGCCAAATTAATAACACAATAAACCACAAGCGAAGGATTGACTTTTTATGGATGAAATTCTATAAAATGCATCCTAATATTCTGAAAGAAATCAGGACTTGGAACCAGAGGGACCAGACTCGTCCATAACGCAGACCTTGAGAAGCTGAATGCGAAACGATGAGCAGTGAATATGCTCTTCACGCTTCGCTGAACAAAGTAAATAATAGCTCGGCTAGTGAGTTGCTCGCATCCTCCTGGTGACCGGTGGTGGTGGTTGCATGTAAACCGCGGACTCCCGTAGGTCTCGCACCACTCAATATGTACGCATAAAATGAATCTGGACCGGAGTGTGCCAAAACGCACCGGTTACCGCCGCTCGCGTCGTGCACCCGTGGCCCACTCCATTACGATCGTTTGGGAAGAGTTAAATGAAGATGACCACAAGTTCGCTCGGCCCACTCTCAACGACAAGTGTCTCTAATGCCAAACCACAATGTAACTGCATACGTACCGCATAAAGCAGACACTGGCTTTCAGATCTCTCGAAAAGTTTCTGAGCTTACAAATAAAAAAATGTTAACTGAATTTCAAAGAATAATAAGTGGCTTTTATTCTTTGAAAGTTGATGGATGAAGTGTTAAAGTGAAAAGACGCCGTTCATATTGGGTGTGGGACGGAATACGGAGAGAACGCGAGGGCTCTGTGTTGATTTTGTTTTATAGGGAACCAAGCGTGCATCACCCAGGTTAATCCCTGGACCGGGCTCAACTGAGATCCACACTGAGATCCATGACTAACAAGCGAAGCTACCTTCGTCCTGACGCATCCACGAGAGGGTGCGTGCTTTCTGAAATCGGTCCGTCTCGCTACGAACCACGTAATAGCGCACTCATGGGCATTAGAAAACGAGCTCGGAAAAGGCCACGATACAAAACGTCATACGACGGAGCCCAAACACGTCATCATGCTTTGGTCCTGTATTCGAAAGGACGTTTCAAAGCACGTGAGTTCGTGTCAATAAGTCCGGGGCTGTGGGGCTGTGACTACTGTCATGGTCGTCTCCCCATCGAAGTCCTCACTTCTCCGTCTCCGTCTGAAGTATATTTTCAACAAAAAAAAAATAAGTTGTCGGCAGCTAAAAAAACGCTTGTCAAATGCGTCGAACTAGCAGAAAACAGACTTTTGGATAAGCTCGCCAAAGTGAACTGGTCCTCCAAAAACACCCACTGAAACAAACGCCCACTGTGTTCATACGAGTCCAGTTGGACTTATATAAACACTGTAGGTGTCTGGTGTGTGTGTGTGTGTGTGTGTGTGTGTGTGTGTGTGTGTGTGTGTGTGTGTGTGTGTGTGTGTGTGTGTGTGTGCGTGCGTGCGTGCGTGCGTGCGTGCGTGCGTGTGTGTGTGTTTTATGCAACTAACCTTGCTAGAGTTATGCGGCAACAGCCCTGGAGGACAGCGTTAAGTGTAGAAAAGAGTGCGCTTAGCAACGCATTGTTTCATCGCAGTTTCCCTGCAGAGTTGCCATACTGTTCACTTCTCGGTTAGAAGATTGGCTGGCTGTGAAATTGTTCCGCTATTGTTAAGTCGTGAGGTTTAGAACTACCGGTCTCCATGGAAAAGCGGAGGTGGTAATTACTAATGCTTAGTGCCAGTGTTTTAGTTCCAGGTACGGATGTCATGTAAAACTGAAGGAAGGTGGGGAGATCTGACAAATACACCGTTACTGTACTACAGTATTAATACATTACAAGCACACTGTTACATTAGTACAGTATTAATACATTACAAATACACTGTTACAGTACTACAGTATTAAAAACATTACAAATACACCATTACAGTACTGTTGTATTGATAAATTACAAATATAAATACGTGCTGCTTCTCCTGGGTGAGGGAGCATTTTGGTTTGCATTATGAGAACAGTACAAGAGAGAGATTATGAGAAATATATAGAGAGGTGGAATGGAAAAGAAAAATGAGCAATATGAGAGTGAGTGTGTGTGTTGGTCAGCAGGTATGGAGTGCAGAGATACCAGCTGCTGTATTCTATGTGAATTTATTTGAGCCACTCCTAAATTTCTCTATATTTAAAAGAATTCATAAACCATACACCACTGTCTGACTCTTAAACACACACACAAGAACACACATCAGTCTCTCTCTGTTCACAGGCTGTTATCTAGCATAACAAAATAGGTTGTGCCCTGGTCCATTTTGATTAAGTGTGTGTGTGCGTCTGTTGTGTGTGTTCATGTGTGCGTGTTCATGTGTGCGTGTTCATGTGTGCGTGCATGTGTGTGTGTGTGCTTGTGTTGTGTGTGTGTGTGTGTGCTTGTGTTGTGTGTGTGTGTGTGTGTGTCTGTTGTGTGTGTGTTCATGTGTGCATGTGTGTGTGTGCTTGTGTTGTGTGTGTGTGTGTGTGTGTGTGTTGTGTATGTGCGCTCGTGTGTGTGTGTGTGTGTGTGTTTTGTGTTGTGTTGTGTGTGTGTGTGTGTGTCTGTTGTATGTGTGTTCATGTGTGCGTGTTCATATGTGCGTGCATGTGTGTGTGTGCTTGTGTTGTGTGTGTGTGTGTGCGTCTATGTGTGTGCGTGTGTGGTGTGTGAGTGTTGTGTATGTGCGCTCGTGTGTGTGTGTGTGTTATATGTGTGTGTGTGTGTTTTGTGTGTGTGTGTGTGTGTGTGTGTGTGTGTGTGTGTGTGTGTGTGTGTGTGTGTGTGTGAACATTTACCTGCTGCCCAGTCCTGATTCCTCTCTGGGTGAAACTTTAAAGAAGAAATTAGTGTTTGCTATGCAAATTAGACACAATCCGATTCTACTGGAGAGAAAGAGATAGAGAGAAATAAAGAGCAAGAAAGAGACAGAGAAACAAAATAAAAGGAAAAGAAGTGAAGACGATTGTCAAAGGGGGGCAAGACGGACAGAATCAGAGGTCAGAATGTGAAGGAGATCAAAAAGAGAGTGAGTTATGAGAACAATAAGAATAGAGAAACAGGAGAGAATCAGGAACGATGGGGTAACAGGAGAGAGAGAGAGAAAAAGAGAGAGAGAACAAAAGAGCACTGCAAAACCCAGAGCCCGAGACGGATGTCATTGGCTTTCACAGGATGAAGTCGTACGAGAAGCTAAAGCCGCCCCACGCTGAACTATTCCATATTTTCACAGAGCTGCCTCACACAAAGTCCGTCTGAGTCTGCACGCATTAGACCACACTGGAACTGCCCACATTACCTGCAGAGAATGCTGCCCAAATCCTCCTAGCTCATCCTGAGGAAGCTCTCTGGACGTCTGCTGGTTTTACACCCTAGAGGTAGATCGAACACAGAATGGAGACGTGTTTAGCTGCTTCGCTGACTTCAAGGAGCCATCTACTTTTCATTGGCATGATGTACTTGATGGCACCAGTACTCATTTGTCTCAATGCTACAAAGCAGTGATAGAATTTAAGTAGCCTCTAGTTGAATGATAATGACTGCTCCTGGAAAAGAAAGCAAAAAAGACATTTTACACCCTATGTTGTGTCCCTTGTCCCCTACCATATGTAGTTTCTGTACCCTCACTCCCTTATCACTTTCTCTTCTGGCCAACCCTATCCCCTCCTGCATCCACTAGCCCTACTCCATATCCACTATGACATATCATCTATCCCCATTCCCTACCCCCTCCACCATCGATAACCTCTATCCTCTACAACCACAACACTTTCCATAGTGCCACATCTAAAGCAGTATAACACATGAAAAGTATCTCTCTAATTGTTGTTATGGTGACCAGTGTCGGCCAGAGGAGGATGGGTCCCCCCCCCCCTCCTGAATCTTGGTTCCTCTTAAGGTTTCTTCCTCTTGCTCTTAGGGAGGTTTTCCTTGCCACTGTCGCCCTTGGCTTGCTCACTACGGGCTTGGACTCGGACACTTGTAAAGCTGTTTGTGACAATAACTGTTGTAAAAAGCATGAATGAATACATTTTGATTTTGACTGATTGATTGATGAAAAGTATTGTTCATATAGTCAAATCACACACCTGAAAACATTGAGTTGAGAGAATTAGAGTAAGTGAGTGAAGGAGCACAAGAGTGAGGGAGTGAGGAAGGGAGAGAGGGAGGGAGGGAGTGAGTGAGTGTAGTAGAAAGAGTGAATGAGAGTTAGTGAGTGAATGAGGGAGTGTGGGAGAGAGTGAGTGAGTGTGGGAGGGAGAGGGTGAGTGAGGGAGTGAGTGAGGGAGTGTGGGAGTGACTGAGTGAGTGTGGGAGGGAGAGGGTGAGTGAGGGAGGAAGTGAGGGAGTGTGGGAGTGACTGAGTGAGTGTGGGAGGGAGAGGGTGAGTGAGGGAGTGAGTGAGGGAGTGTGGGAGTGACTGAGTGAGTGTGGGAGGGAGAGGGTGAGTGAAGGAGTGAGTGAGGGAGTGTGGGAGTGACTGAGTGAGTGTGGGAGGGAGAGGGTGAGTGAAGGAGTGAGTGAGGGAGTGTGGGAGTGACTGAGTGAGTGTGGGAGGGAGAGGGTGAGTGAGGGAGTGAGTGAGGGAGTGTGGGAGTGACTGAGTGAGTGTGGGAGGGAGAGGGTGAGTGAAGGAGTGAGTGAGGGAGTGTGGGAGTGACTGAGTGAGTGTGGGAGGGAGAGGGTGAGTGAGGGAGTGTGGGAGTGACTGAGTGAGTGTGGGAGGGAGAGGGTGAGTGAAGGAGTGAGTGAGGGAGTGTGGGAGTGACTGAGTGAGTGTGGGAGGGAGAGGGTGAGTGAAGGAGTGAGTGAGGGAGTGTGGGAGTGACTGAGTGAGTGTGGGAGGGAGAGGGTGAGTGAGGGAGGAAGTGAGGGAGTGTGGGAGTGACTGAGTGAGTGTGGGAGGGAGAGGGTGAGTGAGGGAGTGAGTGAGGGAGTGTGGGAGTGACTGAGTGAGTGTGGGAGGGAGAGGGTGAGTGAAGGAGTGAGTGAGGGAGTGTGGGAGTGACTGAGTGAGTGTGGGAGGGAGAGGGTGAGTGAAGGAGGAAGTGAGGGAGTGTGGGAGTGACTGAGTGAGTGTGGGAGGGAGAGGGTGAGTGAGGGAGGAAGAGAGGGAGTGTGGGAGTGACTGAGTGAGTGTGGGAGGGAGGGAGAGGGTGAGTGAGGGAGTGAGTGAGGGAGTGTGGGAGTGACTGAGTGAGTGTGGGAGGGAGAGGGTGAGTGAGGGAGGAAGTGAGGGAGTGTGGGAGTGACTGAGTGAGTGTGGGAGGGAGAGGGTGAGTGAGGGAGTGAGTGAGGGAGTGTGGGAGTGACTGAGTGAGTGTGGGAGGGAGAGGGTGAGTGAGGGAGGAAGTGAGGGTTCTGCATTCAGCAGTATAATGCAGTCTTTTAAGACATTTTCCATGCAGTTATATTACAGACAGATCTCCCATAGTAAAGCGTCTGCAACAACACTAAAGGTCAGATTGTACACTGGCATTGAAAAAATCCTCACAGCACTCCTGCTGCTTCATAAGCATCTGAGTTTGGCAGGCTTACATAAGCCTAGTGCTAAAACTAATAATCTCAGGTGAGTATCGATATGCATGCTCAACAATACATTCCTATATACGATACATTCAATGATATATTCCTATGATGCCCTGCATCACATATCGTGATGTTTCATTTCAGGGATATATCATCCCACCCTCTGATTCATTCTGAAGGAAAAATCCATTTGCACACCATCATCCACTACACTCCTGCTGCTCAGCTGGCCTGGCCCCATTCCCGCCATCGTCACCGCCATCACGCTTCATGCTTCACACACCGCTGGCCTCTTTGGGCTCGTGAGCGCGATTTGGGCCAGCGCCGTGCAGAAGGGTCACCCCTTTATCACCGCAGTGTGTTCCGGGCAGAATGAGGGCAGACAAATAAAAAAAACAGCAAAGAAAGCAAACTGTGCTAGTGTGTCATGTGCCAGACGGTGCGCGGGCTCACCCGACCTGCAGTGAAGGCTTACAAGCAAGCGAGCCAAGCTGCCGCACGCCCACACCTGTCAGGGTGGACGCCTCTTTACATTTTTCCTGCTTCTATTGACTTGACAGTTTTCCGTTAAATTAAACTGTGCCTACGCCGCATCAGTGCCGGCCTGCGTTTCAAGAAAATCTCCTCCACCCAACCCACGAGCGCCTCCACCTACGTCCATAACTGGCCGCTGCCTAAACCACCTTCTCTCAGTTCATTCCTAGGGAGCCACTGGCCACATTTCCGCCCTCAGATACTGCCCAACACGCCCGAACCGAGCAAGTGAGGACACTGAGCACCTGGAAGAGGCTTGGTTCTCAGAGCCAGCACCTGGACTGTGTGGCAGCTTCCTGATAACTGGGTTGAGAGACACTGCCCTAAAGGCCATCGTTCACCTTTCGGGCATTGAACCTCTATTGCCGCAGGTGCGTTTAGGTGGTTCTGAAGCATTAAAGCACCTTTTTTTTGTATTTGCTCCCTCACGGTCTGAGACCTGCAGTGTCCTGATAATATCGCAAGGCTGTGGCGGGAGCAGAACCATCGTATGAATAATTAAACACAATAAAACCTGCCAAATTAAATAAAAAGATGACTGCCACGGCTTCATTTCCTTCCCGGCTTCACCGCGGACTTGGCCACACTTAAGACGCATCCGGGTGATGAAGTCCAGATTCATCACCATCCTCGTATATTTAGTGCGTCGGACGCCGAGCCGAAAACATGAATAAGTAACCGCGACCCGAGCTTGACCTGGAGGACGATGGGAGCTCACACTTCGAGCACAAGACTGCAGGCCATAGTGATATAAGTAGTGGTTAGAGACAGTTTTGTTGGGTTTGCTTGTTTGTATGTGTGCAGTGCTCTGATACTTTGGGCACCTGTAAAGAGTGTATCATGGTTCACTGAGTTGCATTACTATAGTTTTACTCAGTTACTCAGGCACCTTTGATTTTGTTGCTGGGTTATGAGTGTTCCATATTCTCTCTCTCTCTCTGTCTCTCTCTCTCTCTCTCTCTCTGTCTGTCTGTCTCTCTCTCTCTCTCTCTCTCTGACAAACACTGCCCTATGCTATCAAAAGGCCAGATAGACCTCTACCCCATAGTGATTTGTGCTGACAGCAGCCTTCCCTTTCATCTTTTCATCTCTCTATCTCTGACGTTATGTCTTTGTGTCTTTCTCTTCCTCCAAAGTGACTCTTTCACTCTCTGCCACACTTTCTCATTTTTGCCCTCGCAAAAATCTCACACACAGATACACAGCAATCTTAAAAACTCTCTCTCTCAAATACAGACATCCCTCTCCCCATTTCTCCCACAACAAAGTCTCGAATTCTCTGCATCTTACTCACCCAGACATGCATGCAGACACACACACACACACACACACACACACACACACACACACACACATATCTTTCTCTCTCTCTCTCTCATCACTACATTGTAAATTCCCCTCAGTGCCTGATCAGGTATGCTCTTCCTTCCTCCTGCCTCAGCCCAAGTAACTCAGCTTCAGCACAGAACAGAGAAACCCAGCTTACACATACCTGCACACACACACACACACACACACACACACACACACACACACACACACACACACACACACACACACACACACACCTCAGCATGGCTTCCCCCCACCTCTGTCCATCTGTCTTTACTCTCCCTCTTTCTTTTAACTCCCTTCAAGTTCCAAGAATTCCCACGTACTACATACTAAACTCCTTCACTACATTGCTGTGTCTCTCTGATCTAAGACCAGTTTTTGATTTCTCTTTTTCTTATAATAACTACTTCAAATGTTATTTTATTCCACTGACTGGTACTCTATATTTTTCTCTGGTAAGTTGTGTTACTGGAGTAGAATTAATTTTATGACAGGTTATAAAAGGGCTGACCATTACATTGCAAACCCATAAAAAACAGTACACCCAAAACATTTTAATCTTAGATTCAATCTCAGTTTCTTACTGGTTAATGTAACAGTAGTAGCAAAACTTTTTAATTAGGCCTACTTTCCTGAAAGGCTATAAATGAACCTGAGAGTTCCATGATGGGATTTTCGAATGTGCAGCACGCGAGTAAATGACGCTTTCACACGTTCCGTTCGTGACTATGCCGCACACGTTACTTCACGCAGAGACCTAAAATTAAACGTGGCAGTGTGAACTGGAACCGGTGGTTTTCAGTCGTTATGTATTGTACCGGTATTGTCAGTGACGTTTACTGTCTCACGAGTCGGGCAATCCGCAAACGTAATACATTTAACTGCGACTAGAGGGCGCTCGAATCATTCTGATGCAAACAGCAGCAAAAAACGCTACGGCTCACCAACATCCCGTCTCGGGCTACGTATAGGGACCTGATCAAACATCCCATATTGTTTTCCTTATTTTTCCGCACATTTTAAACGAATTTCGCTCGCCTGAAACCCCTCCAGCTCTTGTTTGTAGCACGTCTCTGACATTTCCATGAAGATATTTCCAGACCTGTCAGCACAACATCTTCTCACTGTTTCTTCGCATTGTTCATTGATCAGTATATGCATTGAGGTATATGCAAAAGAAATACTGGAAAGGCGGCTGTTAATCTTTAATGACGCAAATTGTGTCCGACTGCTCATTAAATTAACATCAGCTGGGTCATTCAGGGAAACCAACAAGCGCGCGCCTCGGGCAGCGTGAGAATCGCCACCTGCGCAGGGGTAATTAAGCGCACGAGCGCTCCTTTTGGAGCGCGTGACCTTCGCCCGAGCGCTCATTTATTGTCCTGCAGGGCACGGGACTGTAGCGCGCCGTTTTAGAGCCGACTGCATGGACCCGTGTGGACCTGTTCAATGGGGGACTCGTGGGCAGACCGAACCTGACATCACACTGTGCTTCGTTATGTAGGGGCGCGTGGCACCGCCTCTTTCTTATCTTAAGCGAGCTGTCGGTGTGAAGTGTGTGCAGTCGGTCACGAGCAGCTACCGAGGGGGAAGGTGGACCAAGGACGCCGGCGGACTAAATAGTGGACCCGACACAACTCAGCAATACACGGGACGTTCGCGGGAAGACCGCTCCTTGGAGAAGATCACAACCACATGATTCTTGCGTTCCCTCTCACTGCACGCACCGGCTGTGTTCCATAGCGACAAACACCACCCAGTCCAAAAAAGATGACCGAGACGATACCGTCCGATCCGGGCACGCACGAGGAGAAGATCAAGGTCTCTGAGGTTCTGCTAGGCAGCTCGGCTTGCCGCGTCGGTTATCCGGTGGCGCGTGTGGAATGAAAGTTGGAGCTGAACGCGGAGCGCAAAGATGACGGTGCCTTTGCTGAAGATCGGAGTGGTCCTCAGCACGATGGCCATGATCACCAACTGGATGTCCCAGACCTTGCCGTCGCTGGTCGGGCTTAACACCACCAAACTGACCGCGGCGCAGAGCGGTTATCTGGACCGGAGCACCGGAGTGAGTCAGGCACTTTTTCTTCGTTTGACGAGGGGCGCATTTTTGTTCTGTGCAAACCTTTTCTCCCTTTTTAAAGATAACCACAATTATCCCCGAGGTTTTCTCGGAGGAAAAATACATAAGACATTTTCAGGTGGCACGAAACCTATAGTTTCAAAGTGAGCGTCTCCTCTTTACAGCTCCGATATAACGGATCAATTTAGTTCATTTAATCATTTAATGTATGTTAATTCCCTCGCAGATAATTATACGTTATCTGGTTATGTACCGGAACACCGTAATCACCGTTAACCGAGTCATTGTACAAAGGGCGCAGATATCGTGGCGTTACAGTGCCTTGATTTATGGTGTGGCGCGCAAAGCCAAATCTCAAAGTAGACGCATCTTTTGGACCTGTAGTAATATCTCTAATGTTAACGGACTTCCCAGTGAAGCCCGTGTGCTTTAAGAGTTTGTGGTTCATTAGATTTGCTGAGTTTACAGGATCCGTGCGTAATTTGTGTCTCGCGCATGGTGCGCGCTGTGGAAACATATATTGTAACATGTATACATTTATTTAGTTGTGCACACGACGTGATATTTGTAAATGATAAAGATCTCCTGGTCAGCCTGGTTTCCATGTAAGGCAGCAAAGTACTTTTTGTGAAATGTAATTTTGAGTTAAGAATCGTGATATCGCTGTTCCGCTTGGTATCGGGTTGTCTTTGATATTGAGAGTAACGGGACGGGGTGGTGTTGCGGGTGAGGGGCGTGCTCCGGTCCAGTGCATGAAGCGTGTTTACCCAAATGGATTTAATCCCCTTGGGTTGCCTCCAGACCGCCTGTCTCATTTACACTTTAGATGCATTTGTGCTTTAACGGTAATCTCGCGTGGCCGAGCGCAAGAAAGACAAAAAAAACCCAGTCCAGCAATTTTTTTCAATCAAAGCGATCGCGTTACTGACAATTACTACTAACACACACGAGTTACTGACAATTACTACTAACACACACACACACACACACACACACAATACCTACGGAGTACTGTACTCAAATACACGCTTTTTGGTGACACCGCACTTTTCGTCAGCTAAAAGGCAACATGATGTGTTATTTAAAAGTGAAACTTGGATATTATGGTCTGTTTTGAACTTTCCATCCCCTGGACGAAGCAGCAGCGCGCTCTGCGATGCTAAAGATTCGATTGGTAGCACGAGCAGAGGGGTGTGGTTTGACGTAGCACGAGCAGAGGGGTGTGGTTTGACGTAGCACGAGCAGAGGGGTGTGGTTTGACGTAGCACGAGCAGATGGGGCTTTGCGTAAGCTTGTGTATGTGCGTGTGTTCGTGGCTTTGCGCGCGCGTGTTTGTATTAGAGTCGTTTGGGTTGTAAAATTTCATAGTGATACATATACAACCTCACACATTCATTGACAACCCCCAAAACGTCCAAGCCTCAACTGAAACGATCACTGTACCCATGTGA
The DNA here is from genome assembly GCF_052324685.1 of Brachyhypopomus gauderio. Lineage (NCBI taxonomy): Eukaryota > Metazoa > Chordata > Actinopteri > Gymnotiformes > Hypopomidae > Brachyhypopomus > Brachyhypopomus gauderio. Next base: position 7,662,956 of record NC_135228.1, read on the forward strand.
GACAACCAACCAATCAGAACTTACTTGATGTAAAATAGTCACGAATCAAAACATGTTAGGAGTGGGACTACACCCACTCACCAGACCCCAAGGGTCATCAGCCCCATGGGCAGAAACATGTTCACATATAAATTAGTGTGTGTTCACCAATATGGCTCTGTGTCCATGTCACTTGTCCTACAAGGACAATTCCACCCTTAGTGCTGGTAAAGCAAGGTATTTAATCTTTCAAAATATTATCTGCCCCTATAGTGGTCAAAACATGAGTGTGCAGGTGTATTGTATATCTTTCTTATACTGTCTCACACTCCATCTACTTCCCCTCTTCTCTCCTCCCTTCTCACCTGTTTCTCCATCTGTCGATGTGTTCAACCCGTCTTACACCTCTCTCTGTCCCCGCTTATATCTTCCTGTCCCTCACCTGTCTCTGTCTCCCATTGGTCTCTCTTTATCTCCCCTCACCTGTCTCTCTCTATTCCCACCTGTCTCTCTCTTTGCCCCCCCACACGTCTCACCTGTTCCCCACCTGTCTCTCTCGCTGTTGTCCACCTCCCTCTGTGTCCCTCCTTTCCTGTCCGTGTCCCCTCGTACGTCCAGGTGTTTCCTGCTAACCCGGAGGAGTCCTGGCAGGTGTACAGTTCAGCACAGGACAGCGAGGGCCGGTGTGTGTGCACCGTCGTTGCCCCCCAGCAGACCATGTGCTCCAGGGACGCACGCACCAAACAGCTCCGCCAGCTCCTGGAGAAGGTAACCGTGGCGACCACATCTTGCGTGCAGCTCCATTCTGAGAGGATGATGTCACACAGGCAGCATCACCGTGTCAGCTGCCGTCTCTAGAGATAAGACTGTCCTTGTGACAAACACAAGCCCGTGTAGCCCTCCACTGTGTTTGTGGCTTCTTTAAAATACACTGGTACACACACACACACACACACACACACACACACACACACACACACGTGAACTCACTTTATTGGGATCCCATAGGATGACATCAACCTTCGCTCATAAAAACAAAATCCAATTAGAACAAACTTTCACTCAATATGAGTAATAAATATGAAAATTAGTACATAAGGAAATTAATTGCAACATAAGTAAAAATAATTATTAAGAGCAATTTTGATGAAGATGATATCAGTATAACACCAGGAAAGGAGAGGCAGAAGTCTTTTATATGTGGTTTAATAAGCTGGAGTCAGTCCTGTCACACCAACCCAGCATACCTAATACGTTTATCAACAAAGACACAAAACACTTGGACACACTCACACAGGCACACATGGGTCTTTGAACATTCCTCAAAGTTTCTTGAAAATACTTAAATTATTATTAGTAGTTTTACTGCTGGCTGACATATGCTTGTGTGTGTGTGTGTGTGTCTGCTATAGGTGCAGAACATGACACAGTCAATCCAGGTACTGGATCAGCGGACACAGAGGGACCTGCAGTATGTGGTTAAAATGGAGGACCAGCTCAGAGGCCTGGAGAACAAATTCAGACAAGTGGAAGAAAGCCACAAACAAAACCTTGCCAAGCAATACAAGGTAAGCCACACACACACACACACACACACACACACACACACACACACTCCATGCTTCCTTCAGTAATAAAGTATTCAATACATGGGGTCAGTCAGGACGAGCGACGTCAGGAAGTACAAGGAAACATAATTTTTCAAAGCTGGACTTGTGCCTGCCTTGACACATTTTTTGAGGAGTTGAAAATCTCTTTGTGGCCCTACATTCCCCTCTGAGGGAAGAATTTGTTCTCCTTTCTTCTTTGGGAAGAAGCCAAATATTGTTATTATGGTGTCCGTTACTTGCCAAAATGATTCACTCACTCTTGTTAATGCCAGAACGCGCCAGCGTCTGCATTAGTTCATCACGGAGAGCTACACTACAGGGATTAATACTGTGGTGGAGTTGACAAATATTCTTAAATTTTTATTTAAATTTTTCAACCAAATATTTGAGTTTTCTCAGGTTGATTTCCCAATTTTTAGAGCTTAGAGCTCATGAATTATTAGTGTATATATTAAGCCTAATCATTAGAACAGAACATTCAACCATAGCCATTGAAAATTTCTAACCACGTATATAGTTATGCAGTGGTCAATCAGTACTCAGCCACTAACCACTTGCACAGATCTGTACAGATTAATCAGTACTGCGTGAATAACCACTTAACAATAATACACTGTTTTCATGCAGCTTTCTAAAAACTCAAGAACACATGACAGAGTGGGAGGTGCCATGGTTAACACACACACACACACACACACACACACACAAACACAGCTAACATGCTTTCCAATGTGCATTAACTCACCCATACAAAGCACCACAGCAACACAGAAAGTGCTGAAAAACCACAGTAACACAACCCACAATGCACTGCATGCTAACTTAAACACAGCTTGCCAATTCTGTGATTCTGTCACTCTGTGTGCATTTAACCTAAGCTCGACTGAAGGGGGGTGTGTTTGTGTGCGCGAGCGCGTGCGCTCGACTGAAGGGGTGTGTGTTTGTGTGTGTTTGTGTGCGCGAGCGCATGCGCTCGACTGAAGGGGTGTGTGTTTGTGTGTGTTTGGGTGCGCGAGCGCGTGCGTGGGGAATGTTTGTATGCTAGTTAGGTTAGCGAGTTAGCATCCTGTACTCAGTGTGTTGTTTCTTGCTTGCAGGGCTAACTATAAAGACATACAATAGGAGAGCCTGAGGCCAGAAGAGGCAGGTCTAACCCACGATTGGCTGAAGTGGGCGTCAGTCAAGTTGTTTGTCACATTTCTCGTATTCTATTATACACCATTACCTGTAAGATAATCCTTCCCCCTCCTTACCGAACCACCAATCGGATCCCTTCCCGCATGCGCCTCTAAACCATTCATTAGGTTTCATTTGCATAACTATTCTGATCAGTATTATTATTTGATTTACAGTAATATTATAATTATGATGATTCCAAGTTGATAACTGCTCACGTTGCTTTTCATTTGTCTTTCTGCGATATTTGGTTATTGGACTAATACACTTTTAAAGATAATGGAACATAGCTGAGAATCACGTTGTTGTGTGTAACATGTCAAACAAGCATGTTTCGCCGTTGCTGTGGAAACCATGAAACTCAATAAAGTGCTTTCCCAATTGTTCTTCGTGTTCCGAGCGCTTGATTTTTCGCCAACATTGTAGAGTTTTTTTTACAATAAGTGGGCTTCTGGTCTCTTGATGGCTCTCCTATGAACGAACACACAAGCACATGTCACTCACCACTTCACATGTGTGCTGAGTCTCAAACCCACCTGTGAAGCACACCTACACACACACACACACACACACACACACACACACACACATGAGGAGTCAGACTAGTTAGGGTTAGTTGGGCTTTTCTTCCTTTCAGGCAGCACTGTGTTGGTCCTTTGGTGAATGTATAGATGATGAGCATGTTGCTGGTTAAATGCCCTCTGTTGCCCTCTGAGATACCGACCTCTGGAGCACATGTGGGTCTGAGCGTGCTTAGTGGCACCATGCTGGCCTGAGCGGGCTCAGACCCACACAGAGCTACAGAGTGCGCGTGCTCTAGCTCTGTGTGGGTCTGAGCGCGCTCTGTAACTCTGTGTGGGTCTGAGCACGCTCTGTAGCTCTGTGTGGGTGTGAGCGCGCTCTGTAGCTCTGTGGGTGTGAGCACGCTCTGTAGCTCTGTGTGGGTCTGAGCGCGCTCTGTAACTCTGTGTGGGTCTGAGCACGCTCTGTAGCTGTGTGGGTGTGAGCGCGCTCTGTGGCGTGTTCGCAGACCATGAAGGCGAAGATGGCGGAACTGCAGCCGCTCATCCCCGTGCTGGAGGAATACAAGGCAGACGCACGGCTGGTGCTGCAGTTCAAGCAGGAGGTGCAGAATCTGACGGCCAGCCTGGCCCACCTGCAGCAGGAGATGGGAGCATATGACTACGACGAGCTTCACTCCCGCGTCTCCAGCCTGGAGGAGAGGCTCCGTGCATGCATGCAAAAACTTGGTAAGGGAGGAGAGGTGCTCACACACACACACACACGCGCGCACACACACATGCACACAAACAGACGCACGCACAAAAATCCAGAGACACATGCTCACATCACCACAAATACACACAGATTCAGCGAAGAACCACACACTCAGGAGACGCTGGTAATAAAATTAAAGTATCAAAGCAAGGTAACATTTTGTTGCACTTGACGTTGAGCCACACAGGCAGCAATTATGCCACCATCACACCTTACAGCATCGTGGTACGAATGGCAGCCTAGCAGTAAACGCATCGGAAGTTTAATTTAAGCTCCGCAGCGGAAGCGTCGGCTGACAGACAGGCCGTGCGGGACAGGATTCGCTATCTCCTCGACTTTCCACATTCTATATTTGTTCTATTTAAAATCCCGGTTTTAAATTTGATCTCGTGAATTTAGATCAATGTTTTATTTATGTATTTGGCAGCTCTTTTATGTGAAGCCCTTTTAAATGTCCGTGTATAAAAACCTGTGCAAATAAAACTGCCTTGCCTAGATATTCATGTGCTAAGTAGTACAGACACAGGCTGACAAATACCTATTGAAAGATTATGCGTTTTTCAAGTTTAAACTGTTGCAGTCGTAATGCGTGTCAAGGTCATCATCGTTTTCCTTCTACTTAGAGTTTTGAGCGAGTGATTAAAAATATGTTTCGATAATCACGTCAGTGGTGATGGAGGTAACCAAACACAGAAATAAAAATCTCACAGTAGAAATCTATTTTTTCCCCAATTAGCCTACTTGGTGACGTAATTTAACAGTAAGAAAGTTACTAGAAACACGAATCTATAGATGTAACTTTGGTTTCTTCTTCTGCGGCCTTAATACTTTATGGAGTTCTGGGAATATGAACACACTTGATTTCTGCTATCATATAAAATGGAGTAGTATGTGTTGTTTGATTATGCTTTAAATGAAGCTTTAGCGCGTCACCCCAACTCAGGCTTCAACATAGTATACTCCTATACAGTACACTAAAGCAGTACGCGATAAAGGGTAGTGTGTCCGAATACACAGTAGGCCTACTATGCATTAAACAGTAAGCGAAAAGTACCCGGATGGCTTAATGAATCAGGAGCCATTTTGAAGTATGTGATTGCAGCACACTGTCCTATCTCATGATTCAACTGGAGCATTTAACTATGATCATGTGACTACATGTCATAGGTAAAATGGTGAACTTAGTATGTCTGAGGTTGTATGCATACTGCCCAGTTGCCTACTGAAAGAACGTACTGCTTTAATGGTTGAGCAGAACGTACTGCATTGAAATCTAGTGCCTACTGCTTAAGTACGCCATTTTGGATTGAGCCATGGACGTCCT